>NC_041381.1:691066930-691099184 GCF_002162155.2 Triticum dicoccoides | reverse complement strand
CCCGTAGGTAAATGTAGAGGCAGCGTGCCGACGGCGATCACATCGACTCTGGAACCATTCCCGACACGCATCGTCACCTCGTCCTTCGCCAGTCTCCGTTTATTCCGCAGCTCCTGCTGTGAGTTACAAATATGAGCAACGGCACCGGTATCAAATACCCAGGAGTTACTACGAGTACTGGTAAGGTACACATCAATCACATGTATATCAAATATACCTTTGGTGTTGCCGGCCTTCTTATCCGCTAAGTATTTGGGGCAGTTCCGCTTCCAGTGACCCTTCCCCTTGCAATAAAAGCACTCAGTCTCAGGCTTGGGTCCATTCTTTGACTTCTTCCCGGTAACTGGCTTACCAGGCGCGGCAACATCTTTGCCGTCCTTCTTGAAGTTCTTCTTACCCTTGCCCTTCTTGAACTTAGTGGTCTTATTGACCATCAACACTTGATGTTCTTTCTTGATTTCAGCCTCTTCTGACTTCAGCATCGAGAACACTTCAGGAATGGTCTTTTCCATTCCCTGCATGTTGTAGTTCATCACAAAGCTCTTGTAGCTTGGTGGGAGCGACTGGAGGATTCTGTCAATGACCGCCTCATCTGGGAGGTTAATGTTCAGCTGGGTCATACGGTTGTGTAACCCAGACATCTTCAGGATGTGCTCACTGACAGAACTGTTCTCCTCCATCTTACAACTGTAGAACTTGTCGGAGACATCATATCTCTCGACCCGGGCATGAGCTTGAAAAACTAGTTTCAGCTCTTCGAACATCTCATATGCTCCGTGATGCTCAAAACGCTTTTGGAGCCCCGGTTCTAAGCTGTAAAGCATGCCGCACTGAACGAGGGAGTAATCATCATCGCGAGACTGCCAAGCATTCATAATGTCTTGGTTCTCTGGGACGGGAGCGTCACCTAGCGGTCCTTCTAGGACATATTGTTTCCTGGCAGCTATGAGGATGATCCTCAGGTTCCGGACCCAGTCCGTATAGTTGCTGCCATCATCTTTCAGCTTGGTTTTCTCTAGGAACGCGTTGAAGTTCATGTTGACATTAGCGTTGGCCATTGATCTACAAGACATATTTGCAAAGGTTTTAGACTAAGTTCATGATAATAAAGTTCTAATCAAATTATGAACTCCCACTTAGATTAGACATCCCTTTAGTCATCTAAGTGTTACACGATCCGAGTCGAGTAGCCCGTGTCCGATCATCACGTGAGACGGACTAGTCATCGTCGGTGAACATTTTCATGTTGATCGTATCTTCTATACGATTCGTGTTTGACCTTTCGGTCTCCGTGTTCTGAGGCCATGTCTACACATGCTAGGCTCGTCAAGTTAACCCTAAGTGTTTCCGCTGTGTAAAACTGTCTTATACCCGTTGTATGTGAACGTAAGAATCCATCACACCCGATCATCACGTGGTGCTTAGAAACGACGAACTGTAGCAACGGTGCACAGTTAGGGGGGAACACTTCTTGAAATTTTATAAGGGATCATCTTATTTACTACCGTCGTCCTAAGTAAACAAGATGCATAATACATAATAAACATCACATGCAATTATATAGTTGTGACATGATATGGCCAATATCATATAGCTCCATTGATCTTCATCTTCGGGGCTCCATGATCATCTTGTCACCGGCTTGACACCATGATCTCCATCATCATGATCTCCATCATCGTGTCTTCATGAAGTTGTCACGCCAACGACTACTTCTACTTCTATGACTAACGTTTAGCAATAAGGTAAAGTAGTTTACATGACGTTTATTCAATGACACGCAGGTCATACAAAAAATAATGACAACTCCTATGGCTCCTGCCGGTTGTCATACTCATCGACATGCAAGTCGTGAATCCTATTACAAAGAACATGATCTCATACATCACAATTCATCATTCATCACAACTTCTGGCCATATCACATCACATGATCAATCGCTGCAAAAACAAGTTAGACGTCCTCTAATTGTTGTTGCATCTTTTACGTGGCTGCAATTGGGTTCTAGAAAGAACGTTTTCTTACCTACGAATCACCACAACGTGATTTTGTCAACTTCTATTTACCCTTCATAAGGGCCCTGTTCATCGATTCCGCTCCAACTAAGGTGGGAGAGACAGACACCCGCCAGCCACCTTATGCAACTTGTGCATGTCAGTCGGTGGAACCGGTCCCACGTAAGTGTACGTGTAAGGTTGGTCCGGGCCGCTTCATCCCACAATACCGTTGAGCAAGAAAAGACTAGTAGAGGCAAGTAAGATGACAAAATCCACGCCCACAACAAAGTTGTGTTCTACTCGTGCAAAGAGAACTACGCATAGACCTAGCTCATGATGCCACTGTTGGGGAACGTTGCAGAAAATTAAAATTTTTCCTACGGTTTCATCAAGATCCATCTATGAGTTCATCTAAGCAACGAGTCTAGGTAGAGAGTTTGCATCTACATACCACTTGTAGATCGCGTGCGGAAGCTTGCAAGGTGATGATGTAGTCGTACTCGACATGATCCAAATCACCGATGACCTGCGCCGAACGGACGGCACCTCCGCATTCAACACACGTACGGAACAGCCACGTCTCCTCCTTCTTGATCCAGCAAGGAAGGGAGGAGAGGTTGAGGGAGATGGCACCAGCAGCAGCACGACGGCGTGGTGTTGATGGAGCTGCAGTACTCCGGCAGAGCTTCGCTAAGCACTATGGAGGTGGAGGAGGTGTTGGGGAGGGAGAAGGAGGCAACCAAAGGCCAGGGCGTTCAGGTGTGAAGTCCCTCCTCTCCCCCACTATATATAGGGGTGCCAAGGGGGGGTGGCCGGCCCTAGGAGATCCAATCTCCTAGGGGGTGCGGCGGCCAAGGGGGTTTTCCCTCCCCCCAAGGCACCTAGGAGGTGCCTTACCCTCCTAGGACTCTTGCCCCCCTTGAACCCTAGGCGCATGGGCCTATGTGGGGCTGGTGCCCTTGGCCCATTAGGCCAAGGCGCACCCCCACACAGCCCATGTGGCCCCCCCGGGACAGGTGGACCCACCCGGTGGACCCCCGGGACCCTTCCGGTGGTCCCGGTACAATACCGATAACCCCGAAACTTGTCCCGATGCCCGAAACAGGACTTCCCATATATAAATCTTTACCTCCGGACCATTCCGGAACTCCTCGTGACGTCCGGGATCTCATCCGCGACTCCGAACAACATTCGGGTTACTGCATATACATATCCCTATAACCCTAGCGTAACTGAACCTTAAGTGTGTAGACCATACGGGTTCGGGAGACATGCAGACATGACCGAGACTCTCTCAGTCAATAACCATCAGCGGGATCTGGATACCCATGATGGCTCCCACATGCTCCTCGATGTTGTCATCGGATGAACCACTATGTCGAGGATTCGATCAAACCCTGTATGCAATTCCCTTTGTCAATCGGTACGTTACTTGCCCGAGACTCGATCGTCGGTATCCCAATACCTTGTTCAGTCTCGTTACCGGCAAGTCACTTTACTCGTACCGTAATGCATGATCCCGTGTCCAACACCTTGGTCACATTGAGCTCATTATGATGATGCATTACCGAGTGGGCCCAGAGATACCTCTCCGTCATACGGAGTGACAAATCCCAGTCTTGATCCGTGTCAACCCAACAGCTACTTTCGAAGATACCTGTAATGTACCTTTATAGTCACCCAGTTACGTTGTGACGTTTGGTACACCCAAGGCACTCTTACGGTATCCGGGAGTTACACGATCTCATGGTCGAAGGAAGAGATACTTGACACTTGCAAAGCTCTAGCAAAACGAACTACACGATCTTTTATGCTATGCTTAGGATTGGGTCTTGTCCATCACATCATTCTCCTAATGACGTGATCCCGTTATCAACGACATCCAATGTCCATAGTCAGGAAACCATGACTATCTGTTGATCACAACGAGCTGGTCAACTAGAGGCTTACCAGGGACATTGTGTAGTCTAAGTATTCACACGTGTATTATGATTTCCGGATAATACAGTTATAGCATGAATAAAAGACAATTATCATGAACAATGAAATATAATAATACTTTTATTATTGCCTCTAGGGCATATTTCCAACAGAAGATACCATTACGCTCTGGTTCCCAAGCAAGGACATCCTCTTCGAGCCGTGGAGAAGTCCGAATTTTAACAATCTGCTCGACATCTACCGGATTGAAATATTGTTGTAAAAGGTCCATACGCCATGCACCACGTGTTGGGGAACGTAGCAGAAATTCAAAAATTTTCCTACGTAACACCAAGATCTATCTATGGAGAGACCAGCAACGAGTAGAAAGGGGAGTGCATCTACATACCCTTGTAGATCGCTAAGCGGAAGCGTTCAAGTGAACGGGGTTGATGGAGTCGTACTCGTCGTGATTCAGATCACCGATGATCAAGTGCCGAACGGACGGCACCTTCGCGTTCAACACACGTACAGCCCGGTGACGTCTCCCACGCCTTGATCCAGCAAGGAGAGAGGGAGAGGTTGAGGAAGACTCCATCCAACAGCAGCACAACGGCGTGGTGGTGGTGGAGGAGCGTGGCAATCCCGCAGGGCTTCGCCAAGCACCATGGGAGAGGAGGAAGGAGAGGGGCAGGGCTGCACCAACGAGAGATCAAATCGCGTGTTATGGGCAGCCCCATGCCTCAATATATATAGGGGGAGGGGAGGGCTGCGCCCCCTTTAGGGTTTCCCACCCCAAGGGGCGGCGGCCAGCCTCCAGATGGCATCTGGTGCGGCGGCCAAGAGGGGGGAGGAGTCCATCCTCCCCAAGGCACCTCGGAGGTGCCTTCCCCCTTGAGGACTCTTCCCTCTAGGGTTCCCTAGGTGCATGGGCCTCTTGGGGCTGGTGCCCTTGGCCCATGTAGGCCAAGGCGCACCCCCTACAGCCCATGTGGCCCCCCGGGGCAGGTGGCCCCACCCGGTGGGCCCCCGGGACCCTTCCGGTGGTCCCGGTACAATACCGATGACCCCGAAACTTGTCCCGATGGCCGAAACAGGACTTCCTATATATAAATCTTTACCTCCGGACCATTCCGGAACTCCTCGTGACATCCGGGATCTCATACGGGACTCCGAACAACATTCGGTAACCACATACAAGCTTCCTTTATAACCCCGGCGTCATTGAACCTTAAGTGTGTAGACCCTACGGGTTCGGGAGACATGCAGACATGACCGAGACGTTCTCCGGTCAATAACCAACAGCGGGATCTGGATACCCATGTTGGCTCCCACATGTTCCACGATGATCTCATCGGATGAACCACGATGTCAAGGACTCAATCGATCCCGTATGCAATTCCCTTTGTCTAGCGGTATTTTACTTGCCCGAGATTCGATCGTCGGTATCCAATACCTTGTTCAATCTCGTTACCGGCAAGTCACTTTACTCGTTCCGTAACACATCATCCCGTGATCAACTCCTTGGTCACATTGCGCATATGATGATGTCCTACCGAGTGGGCCCAGAGATACCTCTCCGTTTACACGGAGTGACAAATCCCAGTCTCGATCCGCATAAAACAATAGATACTTTCGGAGATACCTGTAGTGCACCTTTATAGTCACCCATTTACGTTGTGACGTTTGATACACCCAAAGCACTCCTACGGTATCCAGGAGTTACACGCTCTCATGGTCAAAGGAAGAGATACTTGACATTGGCAAAGCTCTAGCAAACGAACTACACGATCTTTGTGCTAGGCTTAGGATTGGGTCTTGTCCATCACATCATTCTCCTAATGATGTGATCCCGTTATCAACGACATCCAATGTCCATAGCCAGGAAACCATGACTATCTGTTGATCACAATGAGCTAGTCAACTAGAGGCTCACTAGGGACATATTGTGGTCTATGTATTCACACGTGTATTACGATTTCCGGATAATACAGTTATAGCATGAATAAAAGACTATTATCATGAACAAAGAAATATAATAATAACTTATTTATTATTGCCTCTAGGGCATATTTCCAACAGTCTCCCACTTGCACTAGAGTCAATAATCTAGTTCACATCGCCATGTGATTAACACTCACAGGTCACATCGCCATGTGACTAATACCCAAGAGTTTACTAGAGTCAGTAGTCTAGTTCACATCACTATGTGATTAACACTCAATGAGTTTTATGTTTGATCATGTTGCTTGTGAGAGAGGTTTTAGTCAACGGGTCTGAACCTTTCAGATCCGTCTGTGCTTTACAAATCTCTATGTCATCTCCTAGATGCAGCTACCACGCTCTATTTGGAGCTGTTCCAAATAACTGTTCTACTTGGAGCTATTCTAAATTGTTGCTCCATTATATGTATCCGGTCTCTTTACTCAGAGCTATCCGAATAGGTGTCAAGCTTGCATCGTCGTAACCTTTATGACGAACTCTTTTACCACCTCCATAATCGAGAAAATTCCTTAGTCCACTAGTTACTAAGGATAACTTTGACCGCTGTCCTGTGAGCCATTCTTGGATCACTCTTGTACCCCTTGACTGACTCATGGCAAGGCACACTTCAGGTGCGGTACACCGCATAGCATACTGAAGAGCCTACGTCTTAAGCATAGGGGACGACCTTCGTCCTTTCTCTCTATTCTGCCGTGGTCGAGCTTTAAGTCTTAACTTCGTACCTTACAACTCAGGCAAGAACTCCTTCTTTGACTGGTCCATCTTGAACACCTTCAAGATCATGTCAAGGTATGTGCTCATTTGAAAGTATTATTAAGCATTTTGATCTATCCTTATAGATCTTGATGCTCAATGTTCAAGTAGCTTAATCCAGGTTTTCTATTGAAAAACACCTTTCAAATAACCCTATATGCTTTCTAGAAATTCTACATCACCTCTGATCATCCATATGTCAACAACATATACTCATCAGAAATTCTATAGTGCTCCCACTCACTTCTTTGGAAATACAAGTTTCTCATAAACTTTGTACAAACCCAAAATTTTTGATCATCATCAAAGCATACATTCCAACTCCGAGATGCTCACTCCAGTCCTTAGAAGGATTGCTGGAGCTTTGCATACTTATTAGCATCTTTCGGGATTGACAAAACCTTCCGGTTGTATCACATACAACCTTACCTCATTAAAATCGTCGAGGAAACAATGTTTTGACATCCTATCTGCAAGATTTCATAAATAATGCAGTAATCGCTAATATAATTCCAACAGACTCTTAGCATCGATACGAGTGAGAAAATCTCATCGTAGTCAACTCCTTGAACTTGTCGGAAAACATCTTAACGACAAGTCGAGCTTTCTTAATGGTGACATTTACCATCATTGTCCGTCTTCCTTTTGAAATCCATCTGTACTCATTAGCCTTACGACCATCGAGCCGTTCTGCCAAAGTCTACACTTTGTTTTCATACATGGATCCTCTCTCGGATTTTTATGGCCTCGAGCCATTTATCGGAATCCGGGCCCACCATCGCTTCTCCATAGCTCGTAGGTTCATTGTTGTCTAGCAACATGACCTTCAAGACAGGATCACCTTACCACTCCGAAGTAGTACGTGTCCTTGTCGTCCTACGAGGTTTGGTAGTGACTTGATCCGAAGTTTCATGATCAATATCATAAGATTCCACTTCAATTGGTGTAGGTGCCACAGGAACAACTTCCTGTGCCCTGCCACACACTAGTTGAAGAGACGGTTCAATAACCTCATCAAGTCTCCACCATCCTCCCACTCAACTCTTTCGAGAGAAACCTTTCCTCGAGAAAGGACCCGATTCAAGAAACAATCCATATTGCTTTCGGATCTGAATTAGGAGGTATACCCAACTGTTTTGGGTGTCCTATGAAGATGTATTTTATCCGCTTTGGGTTCGAGCTTAATCCTGAAACTTTTTCACATAAGCGTCACAGCCCCAAACCTTTAAGAAACGACAACTTAGGTTTCTCCAAACGGTGTCGTCTCAACGGAATTACGTGGTGCCCTATTTAAAGTGAATGTGGTTGTCTCTAATGCCTAACCCACGAACGATAGTGGTAATTCGATAAGAGACATCATGGTACGCACCATATCCAATAGGGTGCAACTATGATGTTCGGACACACCATCACACTATGGTGTTCCAGGCTGTATCAGTTGTGAAACAATTTCCACAATGTCTTAATTCTGTGCCAAACTCGTGATTCAGATATTTATCTCTATGATCATATCATAGATCTTTTATCCTCTTGTCACGACGATCTTTCAACTTCACACTGAAATTACTTGAACCTTTCAATAATTCAGACTCGTGATTCATCAAGTAAATATACTCAACATCTACTCGAATCATCTGTGAAGTAAGAACATAACGATATTCACTTCATGCCTCAGCACTCATTGGACTGCACACATCAAAATGTGTTACTTCCAACAAGTTGCTATCTTGTTCCATCTTACTGAAAACGAGGCTTTTCAGTCATCTTGCCCGTGTGGTATGATTTGCATGTCCCAAGTGATTCAAAATCAAGTGAGTCAAAACGGTCCATTTGCATGGAGTTTCTTCATGCATATACACCAATAGACATGGTTCACATGTCTCAAACTTTTCAAAACGAGTGAGCCCAAAGATCCATCAATATGGAGCTTCTTCATGCGTTTTATACCGATATGACTTACGTGGCAGTGCCACAAGTAGGTGGTGCTATCATTACTATCTTTTGGCATGAACATGTGTATCACTACGATCGAGATTTAATAAACCATTCATTTTAGGTGTAAGACCATCGAAGGTATTATTCAAATAAATAGAGTAACCATTATTCTCCTTAAATGAATAACCGTATTGCGATAGACATAATCCAATCATGTCCATGCTCAACGCAAACACCAATCTCGGTGGTAGAGGGAGCGTGCGATGCTTGATCACATCAACCTTGGAAACACTTCCAACACATATCGTCAGCTCACCTTTAGCTAGTCTCCTTTTATTTCGTAGCTTTTTATTTCGAGTTACTAACACTTAGCAACTGAACCGGTATCTTAATACCCTGGTGCTACTAGGAGTACTAGTAAAGTACACATTAACATAATGTATATCCAATATACTTCTATCGACCTTGCCAGCCTTCTCATCTACCAAGTATCTAGGGTAATCTTGCTCCAGTGGTTGTTCCCCTTATTACAGAAGCACTTAGTCTCGGGTTTGGGTTTAACCTCGGGTTTCTTCATTAGAGCAGCAGCTGATTTGCCGTTTCATGAAGTATCCCTTCTTGCCCTTGCCCTTCTTGAAACTAGTGGTTTTACTAACCATCAACAATTGATGCTCCTTCTTGATTTCTACTTTCGCGGTGTCAAACATCGCGAATACCTCAAGGATCATCATATCTATCCCTGATATGTTATAGTTCATCACGAAGCTCTAGCAGCTTGGCGGCAATGACTTTGGAGAAACATCACTATCTCATTTGGAAGATCAACTCCCACTTGATTCAAGTGATTGTTGCACTCAGACAATCTGAGCACAAGCTCAACGATTGAGCTTTTCTCCCTTAGTTTGTAGGCTAAGAAAATTGTCGGAGGTCTTATACCTCTTGACGTGGGCACGAGCCTGAAATCCCAATTTCAGCCCTCGAAACATCTCATATGTTCCGTGACGTTTCGAAAACGTCTTTGGTGCCTCTACTTAAACCATTTAACTGAACTATCACGTAGTTATCAAAACGTGTATGTTCGATGTTCGAAACATCCACAAACGACGTTTGGGGTTCAGCACACTGAGCAGTGCATTAAGGACATAAGCGTTCTAGTGTCCGCATAATCGCTACTGTCAACTTTCAACTATATTTTCTCTAGGAACATATCTAAAACAGTAGAACTAAAGCGCGAGCTACGGCATAATTTGCAAAAAGGTCTTTTGACTATGTTCAGGATAATTACGTTCATCTTATGAACTCCCACTCAGATAGACATCCCTCTAGTCATCTAAGTGATTACATGATCCAAGTCAAACTAGGCCGTGTCCGATCATCACGTGAGACGGACTAGTCATCATCGGTGAACATCTTCATGTTGATCGTATCTACTATACGACTCATGCTCGACCTTTCGGTCTCCGTGTTCCGAGGCCATGTCTGCACATGCTAGGCTCGTCAAGTTAACCCTAAGTGTTTTCGCTGTGTAAAACTGTCTTACACCCGTTGTATGTGAACGTAAGAATCCATCACACCCGATCATCACGTGGTGCTTAGAAGCGACGAACTGTAGCAACGGTGCACAGTTAGGGGAGAACACTTCTTGAAATTTTGTAAGGGATCATCTTATTTACTACCGTCGTTCTAAGCAAACAAGATGCATAAACATGATAAACATCACATGCAATCAAATAGTGACATGATATGGCCAATATCATTTTGCTCCTTTTGATCTTCATCTTCGGGGCTCCATGATCATCATCGTCACCGGCACGACACCATGATCTCCATCATCATGATCTCCATCATCGTGTCTTCATGAAGTTGTCACGCCAACGACTACTTCTACTTCTATGACTAACGCGTTTAGCAATAAAGTAAAGTAGTTTACATGGCGTTCTTCAATGACACGCAGGTCATACAAAAAATAAAGACAACTCCTATGGCTCCTGCCGGTTGTCATACTCATCGACATGCAAGTCGTGAATCCTATTACAAGAACATGATCAATCTCATACATCACATATCATTCATCACATTCTTTTGTCCATATCACATCACATAGCATACCCTGCAAAAACAAGTTAGACGTCCTCTAATTGTTGTTTGCATGTTTTACGTGGCTGCTATGGGTTCTAGCAAGAACGTTTCTTACCTACGCAAGACCACAACTTGATATGCCAATTGCTATTTACCCTTCATAAGGACCCTTTTCATCGAATCCGTTCCGACTAAAGTGGGAGAGACTGGCACCCGCTAGCCACCTTATGCACCAAGTGCATGTCAATCGGTGGAACCTGTCTCACGTAAGAGTACGTGTAAGGTCGGTCCGGGCCGCTTCATCCCACAATACCGTCAAAACAAGATTGGACTAGTAACGGTAAGCATATTGAACAACATCAACGCCCACAACTACTTTGTGTTCTACTCGTGCAAAGAATCTACGCAATAGACCTAGCTCATGATGCCACTGTTGAGGAACGTAGCAGAAATTCAAAAATTTTCCTACGTAACACCAAGATCTATCTATGGAGAGACTAGCAACGAGTAGAAAGGGGAGTGCATCTACATACCCTTGTAGATCGCTAAGCGGAAGCGTTCAAGTGAACGGGGTTGATGGAGTCGTACTCGTCGTGATTCAGATCACCGATGATCAAGTGCCGAACGGACGGCACCTCCACGTTCAACACACGTACAGCCCGGTGACGTCTCCCACGCCTTGATCCAGCAAGGAGAGAGGGAGAGGTTGAGGAAGACTCCATCCAACAGCAGCACAATGGCGTGGTGGTGGTGGAGGAGCGTGGCAATCCCGCAGGGCTTCGCCAAGCACCATGGGAGAGGAGGAAGGAGAGGGGCAGGGCTGCACCAACGAGAGATCAAATCGCGTGTTATGGGCAGCCCCATGCCTCAATATATATAGGGGGAGGGGAGGGCTGCGCCCCCTTTAGGGTTTCCCACCCCAAGGGGCGGCGGCCAGCCTCCAGATGGCATCTGGTGTGGCGGCCAAGAGGGGGGGAGGAGTCCATCCTCCCCAAGGCACCTCGGAGGTGCCTTCCCCCTTGAGGACTCTTCCCTCTAGGGTTCCCTAGGCGCATGGGCCTCTTGGGACTGGTGCCCTTGGCCCATGTAGGCCAAGGCGCACCCCCTACAGCCCATGTGGCCCCCCGGGGCAGGTGGCCCCACCCGGTGGGCCCCCGGGACCCTTCCGGTGGTCCCGATACAATACCGATGACCCCGAAACTTGTCCCGATGGCCGAAACAGGACTTCCTATATATAAATCTTTACCTCCGGACCATTCCGGAACTCTTCGTGACGTCCGGGATCTCATCCGGGACTCCGAACAACATTCGGTAACCACATACAAGCTTCCTTTATAACCCCGGCGTCATTGAACCTTAAGTGTGTAGACCCTACGGGTTCGGGAGACATGCAGACATGACCGAGACGTTCTCCGGTCAATAACCAACAGCGGGATCTGGATACCCATGTTGGCTCCCACATGTTCCACGATGATCTCATCGGATGAACCACGATGTCAAGGACTCAATCGATCCCGTATGCAATTCCCTTTGTCTAGCGGTATTTTACTTGCCCGAGATTCGATCGTCGGTATCCAATACCTTGTTCAATCTCGTTACCGGCAAGTCACTTTACTCGTTCCGTAACACATCATCCCGTGATCAACTCCTTGGTCACATTGCGCATATGATGATGTCCTACCGAGTGGGCCCAGAGATACCTCTCCGTTTACACGGAGTGACAAATCCCAGTCTCGATCCGCATAAAACAATAGATACTTTCGGAGATACCTGTAGTGCACCTTTATAGTCACCCAGTTACGTTGTGACGTTTGATACACCCAAAGCACTCCTACGGTATCCAGGAGTTACACGATCTCATGGTCAAAGGAAGAGATACTTGACATTGGCAAAGCTCTAGCAAATGAACTACACGATCTTTTGTGCTAGTCTTAGGATTGGGTCTTGTCCATCACATCATTCTCCTAATGATGTGATCCCGTTATCAACGACATCCAATGTCCATAGCCAGGAAACCATGACTATCTGTTGATCACAACGAGCTAGTCAACTAGAGGCTCACTAGGGACATATTGTGGTCTATGTATTCACACGTGTATTACGATTTCCGGATAATACAGTTATAGCATGAATAAAAGACTATTATCATGAACAAAGAAATATAATAATAACTTATTTATTATTGCCTCTAGGGCATATTTCCAACACCACGTTCATCCAGCAGCTCGGAAACTCTTCTCAGACGGCATCGCCCCTGCACGGTGATAGGCTTGCCAGAGCCACCGTTCGGGATCCAACGATCTCTCCATATACAAATGGATTTCCCATTGCCTACCCACCATAAAATACCATGCTTCAGAAGCTCCAGCCCATGCGCCACTGCTTGCCAAGTTGATGAAGAGTTGGACGGGAAAACAGTGTCCACAAGGAGACCAGATGAAAAATATTTAGCTTTCATCACTTGTGCGCACAGACTGTCCGGGTTAGAGAGGATTCGCCAAGCTTGGCGTGCCAGCAAAGCTTGGTTGAACAAGCGGAACTCACGGAACCCCATGCCTCCATGTGACTTCGGTCGGATCAGCTTCTCCCATGCACGCCAATGCGTTTTCTGCCGCCCTTTTTCAGCACCCCACCAGAAGTTACGCATCATGCGGGTGAGATCATTGCAAGTTGACGCAGGCAACCTGAAGACGCTCATTAGATATATAGGTAGTGCTTGGGCAATGGACTTTATTAGCACCTCTCTCCCGCTTTGTGCCATCGAGTCACACCACATGATGAACCTCTTTGTAAACTTTTCCTGGATGTTCTAGAACCGACCCTTACTCATACGCCCATTAGGAGTGGGAAGTCCGAGATATTTCTCTTCGAAGCTAATATTCTGCACTTCCAGTACACGAACCACATTATCCTTTTCACCTTGACTGCAATGTTCACCAAAAAGGATGAAGCATTTTTGAGGATTAATTAATTATCCGGTAGCATTAGCATAAACATCCAGTACTCCCTTGATGCGCTGCGCCTCACCTTCTGTTGCACGGAAGAACAAAAGTGTATCATCGGCAAACAATAGGTGTGAAATCCCGGGTGCCCTAGGACATACTTTCAGTGGCGAAATATGTGTCTCTTGCGCCTCCTTCTTCAGCAAGGCCGCTAGTCCGTCCGCAACAAAGAGAAAGAGGAATAGTGAAAGAGGATCTCCCTACCGTAGCCCTCGCGACAGTGCGAATGAATCTGAGCGGGCTCCATTAATTTTTATCGTGTATCTCACAGAGGTGACACATGCCATTATCCATCTCACCCATCGATGATCAAAGCCCAACTGTTGCATCACTCGCTCCAGGAATACCCAATCCACTCTATCGTAAGCCTTAGAAAGATCAAGCTTATATGCACAATAGCTTTTGTCCGGGTTTTCTCATGTCGGATGAAGTGGGTGCACTCAAATGCCATAAAGGCATTATCAGTAATAAGTCTTCCAGGTACAAATGCACTTTGCTCCGGAGAAATAATGTCCCCCAGAATGGGTCTTAGTCGGTTGACTAAACATTTAGAAATCACCTTATATATAACGTTGCAAAGGCTGATAGGACGGAAATCTGATAACTTGACCGGCACATCAATCTTGGGAATCAATACGATGGTAGTCAAGTTGACTCCCTCTGGCATTTGTCCTGACGCAAAAAACAACTGCACTGCTGAGATAATATCTTTCTTGACAATAGCCCAATGTTTCTGAAAAAATCTTGCCGGGAAGCCGTCGGGTCCTGGGGCCTTGAGAGGACCAATCTGAAACATCGCGTCGCTAATTTCCTTATCAGTAAATGGAGCACACGTAATCTTTCGCTCAAATAAGGACACCACCCGGTCTGCATTGAGAGAGGCATCAGCAGTAAAAAGATCTTTAAAAAAGTCCAATGCCATACCTTCCATCACGTACTGGTTAGTGTGCTTCACCCCTGCACTATCCACCAGGGTTTAGCGCGGCGTGCAGCGTTTGCTCTAGCAGCCGTGCTAAAAAGCCACGCGCGCGCAGCTCCAGCAGGCGCGGTAAAAATGCAATGCGCGCGCTCATTCTACAACATTTTTTTTGAAATTAATTGCATAGATAAGAAAAACGATACAAAGATATTTTACATCGGTGCAACTAGATAGATAGTTCGACATACATAGATAGATAGATACTACTACTACTACGGCATAGATAGATAGATAGAAACTACTACGGCATACATATATAGAAACTACTCCAAGTCGCTACCATCACCATCATCATCCTCATCGGTGTCGTCCGAGTTGAGATCCATATGTCGTCCCAACATTCGTCGTCCGCGGTGAAGAACGACCTCCCACCTGCTGAAATGATATCGTACTGCTCGTTTGCCAATGCCTTCCGCTGACGCCGGCCAGCCCGCTCCGCGCGGCGCCTTGCCGTCCTCTCTGCCCAGTAGACATGCTCGTCGGCGACGTTCTTCGGATGGCGACGGCGCCACTCCGCCATGGCTCGCTCGTCCTCCTCGGCGATGAGGAGGCGGCGCTGCCGCCGAGCGTGGTCGGCACGGTCCATGTCGGTGATGAGACGCGGCGGAGGGGCGACGCGTTGCGCCTGCTCGCGCGTGAAGACGTCCTGGAAGTTCATCTGCGACCGGGGCCTCTCCAAGCGGCACGCCACCGCGTCGTACGCGCGGACCGCCTCGTGCGTGCTCCGGAACGTCCCGAGGCCGGGCCGGACGTCGCCGGACCGTATCTCGGCGGAGTACCAGCCGTTGGGGCGCTCGCGGACGCCGCAATAGCCCGAAGCACCCCGGCGGGGCGGCGGCATGGCGGCGCGGAAAGCGGCGAAGCGGCGAGGCGGCGAGGTTGCCAGGGGAGGGCGCGTGGCTGTGCTCTATGCGCGTGGCGAGCGCGGAAATTTATAGACGCGCGCGAAGCGGCGCCAAATCTACCGTGCCGCATACCGCTTTCTCTCCCGCGCGCGTAAATTCTTCCCGCACGCGGTAAGTTCCCGCCACCGCTGGAACACGCGGAACCAGCCGGCGCGCGCTAAACACAATTTTTAGCGCACGGGCGTGCCTTTTGCCGCGCCTATTGGAGATGCTCTAAGAACGTACGCGCTCTGCATGGCTTCATTCGTGTGATTTGTACTACGTAGGCAATGCATAGCGAGCATCTTAGCAGACAGTCCTACATGTGGTAGTGCCGAGGCAGCATCCTTATTTTGTCTCGTGATGCTATGCTTTCTGGAACAATTGCTGCAGAAGAATTGGCGTGGTCTATACCATGCATGTATACTAACTCGATCTATATAAGATGCGATGGGCTGAATGGCCTTCCACTACACATTACCAGTACCGGCTGTCCTAGAGAGTCTTTTTCCCGAGCACTAGCTCCGGGTTTTTCTCTCTCCCGCTCGTCATCTTAATTGCCTTTTTCTTTTTGGTCTTTTGATCTATTGGTTTGCGTCGCCCTCCACCGCCGTCGACCCCCGTGTGGCTCTACTCCAACACTAGCACGACCGGTCGGCTTCTTCACCGACTCGGCGGCCTCGCGCGACAGGCGGCCCCTCACGGCCGTCGTCCGCGCGTCTGCCCGCTCGTCGCCTGCGCCGGCCATCGTCATCCTACTCCGATCGGGATTCCTGAATCACCACCCCGCCTTCGCCTCTACCGCGTATGTACGGCCGCCTCCACACGGCGTTGCATTCGCCGCTGCATCGGCGACATCCTCGACACCGGCTACGCCGACTCACAATCATGGCGTTCTTCTCACGGCTACCTCGACCACAACTACACCACCCACGCTCTCGGCTATCTCGACAACGGCACAAAGGGCTACCGCCTTGCTTCAGCACCCTCATCGGTTTCCACTCCAGCCATGACTTCTACGATGCGTCGACCGTTACGACTGTGGGAGGGTGTCCGTCGGCTTACCTTCGGATTCTTCTCCAGTTTCACCGTCTGCGTCGCTACTGTTGAGACTGTGGGGATGTTGAGTATAATGTTTATTAGGAAGTATAGGATAGACTAGAATTTGTTCCAACTTGACTTCTACTCTAAGATAATCATGTACTCATATATATACCCACGAGGCTCAAACAATAAGACGATCAATTCCACCAATCTCTCTATCCATTGTAAAATTTTGCTTGCTTCAAAGACTATATATGGCCATTTTCGTAAGAGCCTCTCTCCCTTTGCAACCCATGAACATCTCCCATGCTAATCCTGCGAAGAAACTTTCGAGCTCTCGTTCCATCAACGTGGAACCAATTCTCGTACTTTTGCATGCTATAATAGAGCTAGCTACAGCGAGACCCGTCGCTCCAGGGCGTCGTCCTGGAAGAAATGATCAAAATCGTCGTCAAAAGAGGCGAAGAAATCGTCCATATCCACGGGCGACCAGAGCTGCTCGGACTCGTCGTCCGCGCCAGCCGCGGATGACGAGACGTCGGCGCTGTCGTCCCCGCGGTTCAGGGCCGTGTCCTCGTCGGACACGGGCGACTGGGGCGGGTGGCGCGTGGTGCCAGCGAGCGCGCTTATGGTGGTGGGCACGGCGTGGCAGTGGTCGGCGATGTAGGTGACGACGAGCATGCCGGGCTTGGCCGGGCTGCGCTCCACCAGCTTCCGCGCCGTGCACGCCTTCATGCTGCTGCACTTGTAGTACCCTCTGCGTGTGCATTATTTCATCATCAGTACATCATGTCACTAATGGCGTGGCGTTCTAGGTTAAAAATAGAAGTTAGGTGATTACCGAGGGTAGGGGGAGCCCTTGATGGGCTTCTGGCCGTACTTGCGCCACGCCCACTGGTCGTCGGGGCCGTTTACGCCGCCCTCGGCCACCGGCACCTCCCGCACCACCTTCTTCATCTGGCTCTTCTTGCTCTTGCCTCTCTTCGGCCGCCGGAGGTCTCCAGCACCTCCCGGCTTCCGGCCGGCCTGCTTCCTCGCGGGCAGCGCCTGCCCGGACGTCGAGGTCGCAGCTGCAGGGAAGGAGATGAGCACCTCGGGCTGCTCCGCCAGCGCCCGATCACAGCCGGACGAAGGCGTGATGGAGAACGGCGCTCGCTGCTGCAGCTGCTCGTGCTCCAAGTCCAGGTACTCCAACACGTCGTACAACGACGATGGCGTGGACGCCGCCCTCGATGTCGATGGTCGCCCCACGAACTCCGCTGGATCCGCCCGCGCATGCACGACTTCACGGCGAGGAGGCTCTGCTTCATAGCCCGGGACGACGCCGCCGCCGCAGCTCCTTACGACCGCCCCGAGACCCCAGTCGTCGGCGTCCATCGATCAGCAGCTCTTAACGATGGAGTTCGATGAGTTTAGCTGAGGCAGAGAAGATGGAGCGTGTGGCTTGCGTCTGTGGTTGACTTTTGGATGGGGTTGCGGCTGGTGCATATATAGTGCTCGGCCGCACGCGGCGATCGATCGGCATGATCGGTAGAAAGTCAAACACAACGGCTGGTTGACATTTCATTTTTAATGGGAAAAAAGCACATACGCAACGGCCCAAGATGGTTGTGCGCGCGCACCAACAGCGTCAGCGATTGATCGGTTCCGAGACGAACTGGATGCAAAGATGCGAGATCGCATCAGGATTTACACGTAATTAACAGACGGATTGACCGACCTGATCAATCTGATTAACTATCCCCCCTTCACGTGCTGCAAAATGATATGTGTGCACCTGTCACTGGACCAGCGCCTAGCTTCTGCTCTAGGCTCTAGCTTGTTTGTGTTTGACTTTACTAATGTCAAAGGCATACAACATGGATGGATATTCGATGGAAACATCTGAGATGAGGTCATGCAGACTTGGAGAGGGAGAAAAATAAGCAGAGTGTCGCTGGCATCTGCTTCGGGAAGGGAATAAACCTGGGATTATGCTGTTTTGCGCCCGACTTGCTTGCTTAATTAAGCGCGGATGTCATCATCATCATCGACATCGATCGATCTTATGACAGGCTAGTTATACTAGTACTAGCTCCTTCATTCATTGGTATCTGGCATCGATCCATCCACCTGTTAATTATCAAGATTTGACTTTTGCTAATGTCAAACTATGGAGAGAGGAGGCTGAGAACCGTAAGCTACCATACAGCACGATCCTGTCCATATGCCACCATTGTGATCTATCGATCCGGCCGGGTTAATTAGAATCCAAATCATCTTATCTCCGTTTCAGAAATATATATCATTTTATCATCAGTGACAGTATATCGATCCGATTATTGTTTTCAGATTTTGTGCGTGTGTCGTTTGCTTTACGGCGAAGGACGTTTGGCCGCCAATTCAGCCGTGCTTGTTGGGTGCGTGCGGCGGGCAAGCGCCGCAGTATGGCGCCGATGTGTTGTATTCGGGGAAATGGGGGGCGCCCGAGCTGTCGCTTCGTGCCGGGATACCGGGACGATTTTGATCGGTTTGATTGACACATGCGAACCGATGTACTCCCTCCGTTCCTAAATATTTGTCTTTCTAGACATTTCAAATGACTACTACATACGGATATATGTAAGCATATTTTAGAGTGTAGATTCACTCATTTTGCTCCGTATGTAGTCACTTGTTAAAATGCCTAGAAAGACAAGTATTTAGGAACGGAGGGAGTAGACATTACGAGCTGAGCACCTCCGCGTCGGTCTCGTCGAGCTGAGCTGGGAAGAAGCATTCTTGGCTTCACGTCGCCCTCGAGTACGTAATGCATTTTGGACGTACGGTACGGATGCGTATGCGTATGGAACATCAGCTGCTCTGCTTTCTTCATGACGAGAGCTCCGCGTCACAATGGTTCCTTTGTCAAACGAGAATCCATCCTCCCGTTAATTGTCGTTTGAATTTTGGCAATGTCAAACGAGTCGAGGGAGGTGGTTGAGAACCGCAAGCTATGTCTACTTACGTACGTTGTGCTCTCTGCCTAACACGATCGGTATGATGTATGACCCAGCTAGCTAGGAGATCGAGCTGCCGTGTCTGGCTGCTGCGCGCACGCCGACGGTGGAAGCTGGGGTGCACGCACCGGGGCGGCGTTGGGCGTCCTCGAGATGTCGATTCGGGTCGGGATACTCGGACGATTTGGCACACGCGAACAGACGGAGACACGCATGCAAGCACTAGGAGCTGAGCTCCCAGCGTCGTGCAGTGTGCATGGAGATCGATCTTGAGCTGACAGATGGAGGATCTCTGTGAATTTCCGGCCAGGTGGTCCCGTGGTGTTTACTCATGAAATAATACATTAGTAGTACTACGTCAAGAGCTGACAATGGAAGCGAATCAAATCAAATCGATTAGAATGCACTGTACTCCTAAACGGGAGGGAGGAATATGCTGTGCTCCCGTTTATGCGCATGCTAGACTACCAGACACAGTGACACACTCGTTCCGGATTGATGGAACAACGGGTTCGAGTCTTTTGTCAGCCTATCTCTCGGCATTTTCATGAATCCACCCCTTCGGCAGGACTGAAATCACTGTTCTAACCTTGTCAGTAAATTTGGGCACAAAATGACCTCTTCAGAAAAATATTTCAAAATGTAACGCTTTTAACCAACGCCAGAAAGCGTGGCGTTTCCGGGACACTTTGAAACGCCATCGCCTTTGACATTTCGGGCCTGGCCCATGGTCAGGGCTCGCTAGCCTCAGCACGCCGACGTGGTGGGCACAAACGAAGACCCCTGGCGTTTCTGCCCTAGATTTTACTTCTCGCGACCCAACCCACCACTCACCCTTTCACCCTCTCTCCACCATCCAAGGACGGAGAGCTTCACTCCTCTCTCTCTCTCTCTCTCTCCTCTCCTCCAAATCTTGAATTTTGGCCATCAAAACTCGTCGGTCTGATCATTTCCCAACTTTGTTAAGGTATTCTCTTCCAATCCCTCCAATTTTTTTCAGTCAAAACTAGGTATTTGAGTTGCATTTTTTGAACATGGTTTAACCCTAAGATTAATTTTTGTACTATGTTTGGAGAGTGTTTGGATTAGATTTCGTGTATATGAGAAAGATATACTTGTTCTGTTGAAATGTTTGATATTGTATAGTATTGCTTGTAGAGATGATTATTTTTTCTATTAGGTTGAATCCTAAGATTATTTGTTCCTAGTGAGTTTGAATAGGTTTGTTTGGGCTAGGTTTCGTGTACGAGGAAGATATAGTTGTTGTGTTGAAATGTTTGATATTGTGTAGTATTGCAATTTGATATTGTGACATTAGGTGGTACATATTAGCTATTGTGTATGGAAGTGTTTTTTTTTTGTCGAATATGCTTATAAGTTGAAAGAAGTAATAAGGTGTTGCTCTTGTTTTTAAGTAGAAAGAAAGAACAAGCTGTTGTTATTGTCTCTATGTCTAATATGCTTGTGACTTTAGAAGTTGTTCAAAGTCGTAAGCATTGTTATATTAACTAGTCTATAATGTATTATGTAGGATGTTTGAGCCGGATAAATATCCTGGCCTTGATGATGACTATGAATCGAAGCACCGTGCTCATCAAAAAAGGGGAGGTCACTATCTCTATTAGTGGGTTCTTATGTTGTTTATATGTTGGAAGAAGTAACAAGTTGTTCAGTTGATTTTCTGTAGGTTCCTCCACTACTTCATTTGAGGGGCCATAATCCCAGTGAAGTTTTGCGCTATGACCCATGCTACGAGCGAGGCTAGGCGTTCGGTAAATATGGTTAATATGGTTCGGTTTATTTTTTTATATTTTGTTTTGAAGAAATTACCACCGAAATAATCACACATAAATTAGCAACCGAAATATGTTTGTTGGGTTAACTGAAAAACCGATGCGCCCATCGGTCTAAGAAATCTTACTGGTGAGCAGCGATTTGCATTGTACAAAATACTTGCCGTATGGATACACTAGTTCATGACAGTCGTTTCATGCAAACAATAGTAAAATATTCCTAGTAGATTAAGCTAATCACTAGCATGGGTTACGTACCATTGAGATTTGAGAGATTAGAATTTGGAGAAGCCATCGAAGTACTTGTGAGCGGATGGCTTGACGTCTGCCGCAACAATTGGATTTTTTTTTGAAACGGAGGCAAAGATTGCCTCATCTACTAATTAAGCAGAAGAGAATTGTCCAGTTAATTATGGAAAATCGGGCAAAAACTAGAACAATAAGGGCCAAGCCCACTCCCAAGGACTGACACACATGACAAATCCCACCCTCATCAATAACATGTCGACCTGCAGCCACACAACGCAGCTCTGACTCTGACGGAGAACTCAGAAGAACAAAACCACGCGAAAGCTGACGCCACGGAAGATCACCGAACGGGCCACTTGCAGCCAGTCATCATATGCCACAGGGCCTCGCCACCGCAGCTTCGACTCCACAGCAACAAACAAACCGAGGCAATACCGCGAACACGCCGGAGAAGAGCCGACTACCGCAACCATTGCCACGTCGTCAACATCGCTCCCACTATCATCGTTGCCACAGAAGCCTGGTCGCCACAGTGATCCTCTCGGGGCCGCTGCCCTGACATCCAACGCTTTGTCGTGCCCAGCGCACTCCACCGGCACCGCCTTCCGTGGCCGCCGCTCCAACATACCACCGCCCCTCTCGAGCAGGAACACCGCACAACCAGTTGTCCGCAGCCCACGCTGCTCAGGGCAACCGCTCGCAGACCACGAACGCAGCACCACATCCGGGGCCGCCGCCCCGACATAAAGTCAGACCGCCCCCTTTGGGGCGCATCGACCGAGCCGACACCTCCACCGCCCAAGCGGAACAAGGATGCCACCCAATCAATGTCGAGATAGAGCCCCACCTCATAGAGCTACCACTCGCATTGTTCCCGAGATCGCCATCTCGGCGCACAATCAGAAACCACCGCGGAGCCGCCGCCCCGACGTCCACTGTCCCCACCGGCGAAGGGATCCGTGCAAACCGCAATATGCTGACACTCCAAGGCGATGCCTCAAAGTAGGAAACGACGTAGCCGCTCTCATCGCCCGCTTCGACCATCCGAAGTTAGAGATTTCTCCAGGAGAGTCCTGTAATGGAGCTCCACGGCAACGCCTTCAAGAAGGTGAACGACACCATGGTGCCGCCGGCGGCGACCCGAAGTCAGTGCTAGACTTTCGCCCGGAGCTCCTTCACACATCCGAATCAAAGCAGATCCAGGGCACTGCACAGCACACAATCCCCATGGTCGACGTCCACCGGTCTACCGCGTGGTGCAACTGCCGCCGCATCACCCCCCGGCCTGCCCGTGAGCAAGCCCACGCGCCACCGCCCGAGCACCGTACAGGTCACCCGAGCCACTCCACCACGCGCCACGCCGGAGCAGCAGCACCACAGCGGGCCACCACCGCGCCGGAGCAGGCCACCGGGCCGCAGATCCTCGCTGCCCAGGCCACCTGCGCCACCCGCAGCCGCCAGTCACTCGATCCAGATCCAGGCGGACCTTGATCCGCAGCCACCGGCGCCAAGGGCACGCCCCACCTCAGTGCAGCCACGCTACCAGAGGTCTCCAAGCAGCACCGCCGGAGGGCCCTCCGTTGCGCCACCGCGACCCGCGAGCACGCGGCGCCCCGGACCAGCGGCCCCGGCCCGCGCCAGGACCCTGCACTCGAGGGGTGAGAAGACCCACCGCCGCCAACGACGGCAGGGCTTCGCGCGACCGCGTTCTGTGGCAGCGGCGGGGGAGGGAGGAGGGCTCGGAGGGGACTTGGGGCGGTGGCGGCAAGGTTCCTCCCCGTCGCCCACGGGAGCGACACGGGAGGAAAGGAGATCCGAGAGTGCTTACAATTGGATTCATTGCTCACTGCCGAGCGCCGACTCGCTAGAGCGGGTTGGATGTGTAGTTGATCACGCTTCGAGGGCGCCGCCCCGCCTGATGAAGCAATGGACGGATGGGCGATGGGCCGATGGACGGATGGGTGTTATTCATGTGAACGTACGTTTGGGAATTAGTAATCAAAGGGGGTGTTGGGCCGATGGACATATGGGCTGTGCTCACAATCACTTACAGCCTCACGGTCACGGGAACCAGGGTATCCTAGAAAATATCCGCTAATTCGGTGATTACGGGTTTTGACGATAGGAAACCTAACATACGGGAGTTCCTATGTGACGCGTTCTGCGTCAAAATATTGCGCTTTCGCACAGACACGTAGTCGCGGTGTGCCGATTGGGCCGGCCCATTGCAGTGCCTCACAAATACCAGCTGAAAAATTACAAAAAAAGGTAGGGCGCAATGGCTGGAAATCGAACACAGGACTACCGACCTGAATTCGCACGCTAAAAGCCACTACGATGGAAGAGCTCAACCGACCAATCTGCAGTCGAAAACTAAAAGAACTAAAAAAGTATAAGACTTAGCACTGTTTGAAATAAATCCTTTACAATTTTCCTTGACAAAAGAAAGAAATATACAATATCACGAACAAATTTTCAATTTTCAAATGTTTTTCGAAAACATGAACATTTTCACAATTTGTGAACAAATTTCTAAAGCATGACCATTTAAAAAATTGAGAACAACTTTTCAAACGGAGAACAATTTCGAAAATCCAGAACAAATATGGAACCACAAACATTTTTCAAATATGTGAAAAAAATCGCCAACATTTTTAGAAATCTTTTAACAAACTTTGTAAAACACGAACATATTTTACAAAAAAAATGCTATCTTTTATTAGAAAATATCCTTCCACTTGTTGGAAAGGCAAACAAATATCGAATATTTTGAAGATTTTTTATTTTGCATTTTTTTCAGCAATTTTTTGCAAAAAATGCTAACTTTTTTTTTTCAATTTTGAGAATAATTTTGGAACTTCCAAATAATTTTTGGAAACGTAAATAATTTTTAGACATTTTTATGAAAAAAATCAGGACAAAAGCAAAAACAAACAGAGAAACAAAAAATAAAAAATAAAATAGGAAAAAAACAAAGAAAAGGAAATGGAACAAGGAAAAAGGAAAAAAAGAAAAGGAAAAAAAAACCCAGAACAAGGATAAAACCGGTTCAGGAACCTTCCCTAAACCAGGAAAAATCGGACAGAAACCTCTAGAAGGTTCCCAAAATAGGGGACTATGAAAGCTTAAAAGGGCCGGCCCAGTCGAAACGATCGCTCTATCTCCCTGTGTGAAACCTCGACAGTTTGACACATGTGCATGCAATACGAAAATCCCAAACATACACCGAACACCGAATAGCGATCAAAGTCCCCACCGAACCAAACAATCGTACACTGAATAAACAAAAAGTCGGTTAATTTGGTTCGGTTTGGTTTGGTTTTTCGGTGTTCGGTGTGATAATGCCCACCCCCAGCTACAAGCCCTATTATAGAAGAATGGATCTTCTCCCGTTTGTCCTCAACTTTAAAGGCACACCGCCATGGATGAGCTCCACGACCAGTGCCGCCCTTATTGACCAGTACCGCCTATAATTCCTGCCAACAATGCTGTGTGCGCTCTGATCTAGCGAGCAAGTACATACATATAGGAACATGTGTTGTTGAAGCAAATGTTGCATGCAATATTGGTATGAACTCATTCAAGTGTAAGTTTTCCGTTATTGCTAACCTGGGGTATTTGGCTTCTAATTACATTGGTATTCTATGCTTTAGTCACTGTCTACATAACAACTACTCCAACCTCCCTACCTTTTGATGTTCTTGCGTCCAGACCATCATGTTTCAAATCATGCTTATCAAGCACGCCAGGCGCATATAGTGATCACACGACAACTGGACAATAAGCCATCATATCGCTAAGCCATTATTTTACGTCACATAATCAGATTGTCAAACACGTCCGTGGCAATAAGTTATGTCTTATTTTCTCCATGAAAAGTCTTTAAATCAAAGGGGACCTAAGATTAGTCGACTAAGACTAAAAAGAAACACAATTCACTGAGCTAAAAAACGATTTCCTAATGTCCAATATGATGTGTCTTGACCCAGTATATACGAAATAAAATTGTAGGTTAGCCCATAGGACTATAATGATATAGCCATTACCGAGGCATTATATCTTACACAGATTATTGTATATTCTACTACAAATATTTTAAAAACTATCAATTTAAGGTAACAAATTGTAGGCATGTGTACAATCCTAATATTTCTCAAAATTCCTACCCTGCACAATAAAATATTACTTACATAGCAAAGTAAATATATTCAGTCCTGATTAAACTTGTGTGTCCCCTTGAACAATTTAGCAACTTCAACATAGATCTTACTCTATTTGTGTTATCCATCAACCTCAAATATATAAGTCACTATACATTTTAAAATTGATTCTACCATGAGTATAATCCAGCATGTCACAAGTCATCTTATTACATGGCATAGCCATGTTGTCGATCATGTCCCGCCTGGTGATAAGGACTGGCTTCTTTTCTCTAGAAAAAAACTTCAAATCAAAGAGGCCTAAGCCTGCTCAACTGGAACTGCAGAAAAACTTAGTTGACAAAGGAAAAACTTGATATATGGCTGAGCTATTGGATCGTTGTCACATAGACAAAACAAACCAATAAACAAATTAGGCACAAGCTTAAAAAAAAAAGAAACGCGACATGGCTAAGCATGGGTCAACCAAGACTTATGCTACATCTCGCAACACGAAATAGAGCAATAAATAAATTAATACAAATAGACAGGTTGCACATGTTTTAATTAATATGTCCCATTCTTATAGGATGCTCATCCATCCAACTGATTTTTATTGTGAGGAAAATTACTTTATGGCAGTAACATTCTAATAATAATCAAAATCAAAACAAACATATCCAATTATGTGTTTCTTAACATATCCCTTTACGGCGCCCCTATCATGCTATGATGCATGTGCAAATGGTCACCAAGGGAAATATCTCAATCCATGCATGGGGTGTCGTGAGCAACCATGACCGACACAAATATCAGGCAGTTAACAGCCGCTTGTGTAAAGACACTAAAAGCGACGGGCGAGATTTATCACAAGACTAATTTTCATCCGCTCTAGACTATTAAAGTTTTGTTGTTAGATTTGATGTTTCATATGCTATATTTCAAGTTTTCGAAGTTTACCCTAATAGTATAATAGTAGGAAATAATTCCTCCAAATTCCATAATAAATATTAGTCATTTAAAGTCATTTTCCGCACAAGTGATATATTATTAAGAAAAATATATGCGATGGTTATTGTACAGTATTATTTTCGTGAGATGTAATGTGAATATCTGTGAACCATAAATTTAATTGGACTGGACTAACTTCCGAACGTACCGCTTGTTAGCCTCATATCCGAACACCTCGCGTCCATTTGAGTAACTAGTGGGAGCGAGCCATGCAAGTGCATGCATGCTTACTTCACATGCTTGTGCGTATGAAAGACACTAAATTAGAAAGCTAATCATATGCATGCATATAAGATAAAATTGATGACATCACTCTAGATTTTTTTATATTTCAAAACTTTAAAATGTTTTGTAGTTCAAATCGTCGGTCTGATTAAAAAGTCGTTTTAACATAAAAAGTCCGTCGCGACGAGAGCTTCGAAATTAGATCTCATGTTGATATGTTTCGGCGACTTTTATTTTCGGTCAAAAAGTTACCACACGCGGGCTATGTAAGTTATCATGCTTGTGATACATAATTATCATGTTGCTTACATACTCCCTCCATCTTTTAAAGAGTGTACTTCCAATTTTATTGGAAAGTCAAACTTTTTTATGTTTGACCATATTTATATAATAATACATCAACATTTATGTTATCAAATTACTAGCATTAGATTCAGGATAAAATATATTTTCATCATATACAAATTTGATTTTACAAACATTGATATATTTTTGCACAAACTCGATCAAACTTTGAGATATTTGACTCTCCAACAAAGTTGGAAGTACACTTTTTAAAGGACGGAGGGAGTAGAAATTACCGGGGCACAAAAGTGATTTCTCTTACCTTCTGGCCACAAGGACTAGATAAGAAAAAAAGGCACGGCCTTCAACCTTCTCCCCGCATGCACCTGCATACGTACACTATAAGACCAAAACACCAATGTCATCCAAGAATCTCTCTGTTTTAAGACTTGAAAATGTGTTATAGCTCAAACCACCGGTCCGTTTGAAAAATTGTTTTCACATACAAAATTCATCGCAACGAGGCCTTCAAGACTATATCCCATATTGATATGTTCCGATGACTTTTTTACGTCAAAAGTTACCATGCTTGTAGTATGTATTATTTACACGGAAACTATTGGGGTATATTTTTCAACAAAAAATTTCTCCGGCATCAAAAGCTATGACGGTTTTCATGCGCAAGTTATCAGCTCCGATGTCCGTATATTATTATGTTATTTACATAGAGTTACCGGCTTATATTTTGAACAAAAAATTTCACCAGATCAAAAGTTCCCGCGGTGTTTGTATGTGAGTTATCAGCTCTATTGTGCGTGTATTACCATGTTATTTACACATAAATTACCGGGGTATATTTTTCAATATTTTTTCCCCTCAGGTCAAAAGTTATACACATGGGTTATCAACTCTGTTGTGCGTTTATTACCATGCTATTTACATAGAGTTACCAGCTTATGTTTACAATTTTTTTCTCTTGGGTCAAAAGTTACCGTGTTGTTTGTACATGAGTTATCAGCTCTGTTGTGCATGTACTACCATGCTATTTACACATAAGTTACCGGGGGTACGTTTTTCAACAAAATTTTCTCCTTAGGTCAAAAGTTACCGCAATGTTTATATATGGGTTATCAACTCTGTTGTGAGTATATTACCAATCGATTTACATAGGAGCTAGGAGGGTGTATTTTTCAGTAAAAATTTTTCTCCGGTCAAAAAGTTATTGTGGGGCTTGTACAAGAGTTGTCAACTCTGTTGTGCGAACAGTATCATGTTGTGTACACAGAAATTATCAGGATATGTTTCAACATTTCTTTTTTGGGTCAAAGTTACCATGGTGTTTGTTTGTAAGTTATCAAGTCTATGATGCATAAATTATTGTACTATTTACTCATAAGTTATCATGTGTAAGTTTCAATTACTTTTTTTGCCTTCGGATCAAAGTTATCATGGTGTTTGCACCATAATTTACTAGCTCCACATGCGTCAAATACCATGCTATTTACGCACAAGTTACCGGGGTATGTTTTCAACATCATTTTTTCCCCTCGGATCGAAGATTTACCGTGTGTTTGTGCTTAAGTTTATCAAGTATGCGATGCGTAAAATACCGTACTATTTATTTAGAAGTTACATTTTTTTAGTTACGACAGGTTAACCCGATTGGGTTCACAATTTACATGTATATAAAAAGTTAGTATTGTGCACATGACATAGTTAGGTTAGGTGGTTAGCTAGTCCAATTTAACCACCTAAAAATCACTTCGAACGTGAGTTCGAATTCTATCACCCACACATTGTTTTTGACTTAAAAATTAGCAGGTCCATTAATTACGCCAAATGACTCCTTGAACGCATGGAATTAGGAGGCCCATTAATCACGTTATTTAAGAGGCCGAGACATAATGGTAATTAACGGGCAGGCGCAATGAATTAGGAGGATCATTAATCAGGCTAATTAAGAGACCCGAAGGAAAAATCGCATCCTACACGTAAATCATGGCGGAATAAGGGGAAGCGGAATCGCAGCCGTTTGATCAAAATCTGACGCTGCAAAGGTCGTTCGGATCTAAAGCGAAAATCCGAACGGCAGGATTTTAGCTTTGTCGAATTTAATTTGCACAAGGTGTCCTATATTAATGTAACTTCGGACATTCTAACTACGGAGATGTTGCTAGTTATTACTAAAACAGGTCAAAGAAAAAATGGTTGACTTTTCTACCACTGAGTTCATGTAGGTCTGGCGACATCCCCGGCGGCTCTCCTTCTCAGTCGGTCCCATGGTGGCCAGCGGGAGGTGAGTTGGATTCCTTAAGCACATTGTCGTTGTAGTTGTAGTCCTAGTTGAAGTTTGCTTAGACAGGGTTTTGGTTCTCTATGACTTCAGCTCCGAATGTAGTGATGGCAGCGGCGAATAAATTTCTCCACCTCCCAGGCTCCCGCTGAAGTGGACTCTTCGATCTTTTTTACACAGTACAATCACACATACTAATAAAAATGCACATGCATTCATCCCTATAAACGCACACACGTACGCCCATTCTGATGAGCGCCCCGAAATACCGAGCCGACATAACATCTTCGGATTTACAAAGTCACCACAGTTGTCGAAAAGCCTAAAAAAGATTTAGGAAAATGCATATATACATCAGTGAACACTGATGGGTTGGTCCCACCATAAACAATCTAATTATTTGAGCTACACTTGTCAGAGTTGGATCTAAAAGGTGGTGTTTGCAACGTCTGGATTCTTTCACTCCTGGGCGGTCAAATTGTGTGTCTTCGCGGTGGGGTTGTAGCAGCACGCTCGTCATGTCTTACCCTTCCCCTTGTTCTCTTTCTCAGGGTGATCCGTGGCCACCGGTCTCTTTTGACATGGCCCGTCAGTTTCTCATCTGCCGACTCGAAGTCTTGCTGGTGCGGGAGTAGTGTCGAGTTTAGCACATCTCCAACGCCGACCCTTAAACTGCCCGCATGAGTCCGGACCACGCGGTCTGGACGTGCTATGCCATTCAATGTGGACCTGTCCGCCAAGCAGTCCGGACGTCCTTTTTTCCGCAAACCGGAGACAATCTAGGGGGCTTTGCCGGCGTTCGGACTGCTGCCACGTCTGCCCATGACCGCTACCACGTCCCCTCCTGACCGCTGCCACGTTCGCTCCTGGCCACCCTGGCCCACAATAAAATCCCAACTGCCTCTCTCTCACTTTCCATCAAACGCCCGTGCCGATTGCCGCGCCGCATTAATGCCGGCCTAGAGCTTGACCGGAATGGAGGGAAGCACAGATAGACGCGACCACTCGGGTGTCGCCTCCGTCGCCGGATAAAGGAGGAGCTAGTCCCCGCGATCATGAGGGCGCATGGCCGCCTCCTCCACTACCTCGGAGGAGGCGGTTACGGCGGTGCCTCTGGCTCGAGGGCCGTGGTACCCGAGGCGGAGCGCGCGGCGAGACATCAGGCGAGGTACGACCGGAGCAATGTCGGTTAACACTCGACGTTCGCCAAGACGGACGTGGCGCTGGAATGGGTCCGTAACGACTCCGATCTCCTGGCCACGTGGGTGCTCGACTTCTCCGTCGCCTCCGTGCAGATGGCCGCTAGGCGCCGGCGTCGCTTTGACTGCGAGGAATGGTCGCTTAGCGACTGCTCCGCCAATGCCGGCAGGGGCAAGGCCGCCTCAAAGTTTCATTGTTTTTTTGTTCATGTTAGCCTGTATTTCTTCATAAATCATGTGCTTTGCACTAGGATGTTCATTGCTGGAAGTTGGTTAGCCTGACATTGGTTGCTCTGTTTGCTCCGTATCATATTTGTGCAAGAATAGGCATGTTTCGTTTCTTCAGTTCCTCTTGTTCACGTAGGCTTTCATTACTTTGTGCTAGAACTGGGACTAAGTGGGATCCGACTTAGCCCATGTAATCCATGTAAATTTTAGTGGGAATGTGGGATGTTTGATATTGCCCACCAAACCATGTTGGGACTGGGTGGGCTGTGGTGGGATGCCCACGAACAGTCCCACCTGTCGCCTGAATTCATCATCATCAACCATTGGCGTGTGGATCGGAGCTCCAACCGGGCAGCCCCCTTTCAATTTAACTGCTCAAACGGAAATGATCCAGTAGTAAAAACAAGTTTTAGTCCAGCTCGTCATTCGGAGCTGTACATGAAATACAAACTTCTCTAAAAGAAGATACAAACGCTACTCGTAATGAAACACTTCCTGAATAAGACCCAATCCTATTCGTATTCTCATTCCCTCCTGGAGCGCTGGACGCATAACAGAAACCACCGAATGAGATGCATAGAGAAACGTCATTCCTATTCTCGTATTCTCAATTGGACCAGGAATAGATCCTGCACCAACAAATGGAGAATCATATGCTATCTATGTGCTGGAAGCAACTCACACCGTGTACGTAGCATCCACTTAGTTTAGAAGACAACAGAATAAATCAGCATGGAACTCAAAGCAATTAAACTTGAGTTAAGGTGTGTAGAGAGCTGATAAGAACATCGGCCGGGTCGACAAAAAAGCCCAGGCGGCAAGGCTCACCTTGACCCATCAAGTTCGATCGGCCGCGCCCAAAATGGACGGCATCGGTGGTGGTCGCGAGTACGGCGGCAGGGTCACCGCGTTCGTGGCGCTCTCCTGCGTCACGGCGTCCATGGGCGGCGTCATCTACGGCTACGACATCGGTGTTGCGGGCGGCGTCTCGTCCATGGAGCCGTTCCTCAGGGAATTCTTCCCGGACGTGTACCGCAGGATGAAGGGCGACTCGCGCGTCAGCAACTACTGCAAGTTCGACAGCCAGCTCCTCACGCTCTTCACCTCGTCGCTCTACATCTCCGGGCTGTTCACGGCGGTGCTATTATCTTCGTGGGTCACGGCCTGCTGCGGGCGCCGGCCCTCCATGATCGTTGGTGGCACGGCATACCTCGCCGGCGCGGCGGTCAGTGGCGGGGCCGTGAACGTGTACATGGC
>NC_041381.1:691053600-691066505 GCF_002162155.2 Triticum dicoccoides | reverse complement strand
TGCAACAACCAAACATTTTAAAATTCTAGTTAACATGTCCTACAAAGATTTGTCTCAGCCAAATCTCTTTGGTGTCAACAGGCAGTGCCACTCTACTTATCTGAAATGGCACCGACACGATACAGGGGAGCCTTCAGCAATGGCTTCCAGTTCAGCCTATGTCTCGGAGATCTCGCCTCGACCATCACCAACTACGGTGTGGAGAAGATCAAGGCAGGTTGGGGCTGGAGGCTCTCGCTGGCCTTGGCCGGTATCCCTGCCGTGTTTCTCACCGTCGGCTCCATCTTCCTGCCGGAGACACCCAACAGCCTCGTCCGACAAGGTAAAGACCATTTAGTGGTCAAGGCATTACTGCACAAGATGAGAGGCTTTGAAGCCGTCGACCAAGAGCTAGATGATATCATCGCTGCTAACATCCTAGCTACAAAGCCCGGCGACAACGGCATGCACATGATCTTGTCACAGCGGCGGTACCGCCCACAGCTTGCCATGGCCATCCTGATACCATCCTTCTCACAGGTGAGGCTACAGATGAAATGGGATATACTAGCATTTAAAAATATGGCAAGTTAGTACCATGCACTTCGGAGAGCATTCATTGTTATTCTTATCCTTTTTCTTCTTCTTCTTCTTCTGTGCGACAGCTTACCGGAATCAGTGCCATTGGGTTCTACGCGCCGGTGCTGCTACGCAGTATCGGCGTGGGTGAGAGTGCATCCCTGATGTCAACTATCATCCTCGTTTTTGTCTCCTCGGTGTCGACACTAGTATCCATGTTCACCGTCGATCGCTTTGGTAGGCGGACCCTCCTTCTCATCGGTGGCATCCAGATGATCATCTGTGAAGTCCTTATCGGTGCTATCATGGTTGCAAAGCTTGGCGATGAGGGTGGGATCAGCAGGACGTATGCTATCATCCTCATTTTTCTCATGGGTGTCTATGTAGTGGGCTTCGGATTGTCATGGGGCCCGCTGGGCTGGCTAGTGCCCAGCGAGATTTTCCCATTGGAGATCAGGTCAGCCGGGCAAAGCATCACTGTGGCCTCGTGCTTTGCGTTCACCATATGCATTTCACAGTTCTTCCTGGCCATGCTATGCCAGATGAAGGCATACTTGTTCTTTTTCTTTGCCGGATGGATCATGGTGATGACGGCTTTTGTCTACTTCTTCTTGCCCGAGACCAAGGGGCTGCCGATTGAGCAAATTGGCAAGGTGTGGGGGAAGCACTGGTTCTGGAAGAAGGTTCTGGGGGTTGGTGAGGTGACTGCAAGCTATTGAGAAGCTCTCAAAGTTATATTTGTATTTCATGTAATTATTCTGCGCTTGTTTTTGTCTCGGTTGTCTAAATTGTACAAATAAACTATTTTTCAAGCAGCTATGATGATAGATGTGTGTAGTTTTGTAAACTTGTTGTGCAAAAACCTTAAATTATTGGTTAACTATTTTGCACAAGCTGAAGTTATGTACATAGATTCAAATTATGCAAGCAGATAGTTTTTTTTTTTTGAGAAATTGCAACCAGATAGTTGTGTGTTGACGCCTAACTCACAACGAGAAATTTTAGTGAGACTTCGGGTGACCAATGGGCCATTTTTGGTTGTGGGCTGAGGCCTAGTTTTGTCGGCTTACGCGAATTTTCCTTTTCGAGGATTTTGTGCTCCTAGGCTAAAAGTCTTGTGTGCTTCCATGGGTATTTCGGGCCAACATTTTTTTAGAAAAAAATTACTCTATATTGTTAGTGTTTTCTTAATTATTCTAATGATTCTTAGACAATGATGGTATCTTTAAAATCTCCTGAAAATTATGTAAAACCATTGTTTGAGGTTGTAGACTTTGCTTTACGCTTTTGTACTGCAATCAGAAACTTTGCATCATAAATTTGTTGTGTGCACCACTCGATGCAAAAGCTGGAATTGAACCTCCTTTCCAAAAAGAAAAAAAAATATGTCTGTGCTGAACATGCGATGGGAAGACAACATGAGTCCACTTTGGACATTACTGAAAAACGAGTCCACTTTGGACATGCTAAAATACTCGTCACTATCCACCTCCGCAGACCTAAGAGATTCTCCACTATCATAAGAGTATATTCAACTGGCGTGCAAAATATCAGGCGCGCTGGATAAACCGCCAGTTTGGTGCGTGAGAGGCCGCGCGGCGCACTCCAGCAGACGCACGAAAGTTAGGCGTGCGAAAAAAATTGGCCCGCGCGCGGGAAAATGCGGCAGCGCGTGCAGTAGTTTTGGCACGCGACGCCCAGCGAGTTGGTTAAAAGCCGCGCGCCGGCGCCCCCAACCGCCACGATTTCCCTCCCGCCGCGACTTCTTCCTCGCCTCTTCCAGCACCCTGCTGCCACCGCGCCTTCTCCCTCGCCCCACCGCCGCCGCGCCTTCTCCCGTCCAGCCTCTTCCAGCGCCCGCCATGCCGCCACGCCCCTGGAGCAGCTCGGGCTTCCGCGATGCCCGACTCCGCCCCTCTGGCGTGTATTACGCGAAGATCCGCTCCGGCGATACACGCCTCGGGCTCGGAACATTAGAGACCGTCCACCAGGCCGCCCGCACGTATGACGCGACGGCGTGGCGCCTCGGGCGACCACGATCGCAGAATAACTTCTCCGACATGCGGACACACGAGCAGGTGCAGGAACTCGCACCTCCCCGCGACTAATTACCGACAAGCATCGCCCCGCCTCCTCACCGCCATGGCGGTGTGGCGCGAGCGCTTCCCGTAGGATGTCACCACTGAGAATGAGTTCTGGGCGCAGAGGTGGGTGGAGAGAGTCGTGCGTCGGGCGGCGAAGCGTGCGTCGAAGGAACTGGCGGAAGCCTAGATCGACCTGGGACCTGCGTCGACCCGCGAAGATGAACATCCTCGATGGCTCGACGCATTTACATTGTCTGACTACACCACCGAGGAGGACGAGGAGTTGTTTTATCTAGTTTTATTTGCATCATTTTATCTAGTTTTATTTAGCATCGTTTTATCTATTTTTGTTTAGCATCGTATGAACTTGCTTGTGGTTTGGGGTTTGAACTATGCTATGAATTTGAACTATGTGTTGTTCCATATTTTTTTTCGTTTGTATTGTTTCAAAAAAAATTCAAGCGTTGGGTGGTCGCGCGCGCTGGATTTTGCAGCGCCTGGTAAAGCAACCACCCTCTTCCGCACGCTAAAATGCTATTTAGGTGCTGCCAAAAAAAATAGTGTGTCGTGCGGTAGCGCGCGCTTTGAGATGCTCTAAGAGAGGCTGCACTCTGGACCTAAGAGACTCTCCATTATCCTATTTAACTTAGCAAATAGCCTATCCACCTCAGCAGACCTTGCCACATCATGCATTCCATTTACAATGTGTGATTTTATTTCTCTTCCATATGCATCGGTTCGGGTTCATCTTTTGTAACTCGCAAGCCGCCCACCAGTCATAAATAAACTAAGGACCGGTCTAGCGAGCGGCCGGCCTAAAATTGCAAGTTTTGGTCCCGTAATAATTTATCTCTATTTCTAATGGACGACTTGGTTGAATAGTCCCCCCACTTTCAACCGGTTTATTTTCAACTGGTTTTTCTCGTCCTACCTCCACCCACTGGTTTTAATTTCCTGCAACCTTTTCGTTCACCCCTCCTTACGTATGCTAACCCCGATTTTCCATTTGATATGATTTGGTAAGCTAATCAATTATGATCAAAACCAGCGAATAGAAACGGATTCCTTTCCTCCCAAGGTGAACATTTGATCTCGCGATCCTCTCGTCCCTTTAATCTCGCGCTCCTCTCACCTGATCTTTAATTTCGCAATCCTCTCACCCATCCAGATTTCCTATTTCACATGATCGCAATCCACTCGCCCCTTTAATCTCGCGAAAATTTGAATGCGCCTGCACTTAACACACTCGATGGCTCAGCCTCACACGCCCCTCCAACTCGCCAAGCGCGGCGAGCGGGGATCATGGCCCCGCAGCCGCCGACGTCGCTATCCGTCATATCCCCCCTGAACGCTGACCCGCAGATCTCAACCCCTATTTGGCTGCCTCTGGTTGCAGGACTACCGCGCAAATAAGGCCATGGACGCTGCTGGCGAGTGCGCTCGGTGCATCATGAGGATCACGAGAGCTGCGTCAACGTCGTCAAGGAGCACACGGCACTAATGTTGCATGCCATGCGACGAAGAGACTACACGAGAAGAACAAGGCCCCGATGGAGAGTGTGCAATGGCTGCGAGGCCATGCTGGATCGCGGCTGGCTTACGCAGCAGGACCGGTACGGCTGATTTGAAAGAAGGTCGTCTAGCCAAAGATGAGCGACTGTACGCTCAATGGCATCATGTCGAGGTGAGCTTCTTCTCTCGTTCCAATAAGTGCACTTGTTGGTCTTTTTTCTTCTTCTTTCAGATCTATGAGCAATATAATGATTTGCTTTTTTAGAATTCTTATCCTTTAAAAGATGGAATGCTTTGGGATTTTTGTCAGATGATCTGAGGATCTGTTTTAGTTTTAATACGCATACTATTTGCATGATCAAATCTCAAAAGATTGATAGTATTGTGAAATAATTTTCTGAAGAACACATATATACTAACATCTGGCTTTGCTTCTGCCAACGACACAGTTGTACTCCCAAATTTGAACTAAAACCACGACGAGTAATTTGGAACGGAGGGAGTACTTTACAACACCCAATCCTGGTCTTTATGCCATCGGCTTCAAGTGGTACTGTGCTGGATGCAAAGGATGGCTCATTGTCAGTAACTATGGCACGAAATTGAAGGTTTAACCATCATACGTATTGTTACAGCTGTTGCATTTCAATTCTTTTGTAGATAGATCAGGTTGCTGAAAAGATTACCTACTGCAGATTTGAACAGCCATGCTCAAGCCTTACAATAGCGAGCTCTTCCCACTTGCCAACGGGGGTGCAAGGCCTGGGTCTGCATACTGTGCCTCTCGGTCACGGCTGCCAGCTAGGAGGGCAACCTGCATTACGCTGGCCAGGTCAGCGCGCTCCATGGCTGAGATGGCGTCCTCGCCTCCTGCCGCTCAGGAGTCTGCCTAGGGTCCTGCCGCAGACCTCGCCGACATCGTAAGTATCGTCTCTCCCTTAATTAGTTATTGAATTGAATAGATGATTGGTTGAGTATGATCGATCACCGTGTATGATGTTAATTGGTTTTGATCTTTGTTGCAGGGGTTCAAGAACATGAAGAAACTCAAAGTGGGCTAGGTCGACCTCATCGTGGCTCGACCACCAAGACCGGGCATGGCAGCTGGGAGAACGATGCTGGCCAAGCAGACTGCAAGTCGGCAACATGATATTGAATTTATTCCTCTTGATATACTAAAGCCTGGTATGTGTTGTTTCAGATTTTTTACAAGTGCGTCCTGATTTTACCCTTCCCAATCTACAGAAATCTTCACAGGTGTTTCTGAATGAAGAAGACATCGCGGCCAGTAATGTTAAGGTTGACTTCATGCGTGGGAAATGAAAAGCCGCTTGAAAGCCATGGTGCCGTTAGAGTGTATGCCAGAAAGCGAGATCTTTGAATGAAGAAATTAAACATGATGGTGTGCTCAAAGCCTCAAAGACTCCAAGTATCCGCAGTTCAGAATATACGGCGAGGAGGTGCCGGTGCACGATACACCCAGGAAGAAGCGCATCAAATTCTACATCAGGTTAGAGTCAACCACAGTAGATTACCCTGTCCGTATATTCTTTTGTAGTTTGGGTAAATATGGTGTGTGAGGCAACCAAATATCCTGTCTATATTTGGTGACCATTTGACACACATAGAAAATTTTCTCTAGGAATATAATTAGGCCATTATGGTTAGAATCTGATTGGGTTCATTCCTTGTAATCTCCTGTAATTGCCTATAAAAGAGATAACACGGAAGCCACCTCAAGCGTGCCAACTTCCCCCAACTTACATGGTAGGAATGTAATTAGGCCATTATGGTTAGGATCTGATTGGGTTCCTTCCTTGCATTCTCATGCGTGTGTATATTACTCCCTCCTTTCACTATTGTAAGACCTTTTAGACATTTAAGACAACACCCAAAGCAGTTCAATTTCAGCTGTCTAAAACATCTTATAGAAGTGAACGGATGGAGTATATTGTATCTCCAATCTTAAATCCCTACTCTGTACGTCATTTCGTTTCGTACCAACACCCCACCCACCGATCCCCCCCTGATTTTTATGGTAGCAAAAGACCTGGGTTTTTTCATACGTACGAATAGTTCCACCCAACTCTTCTCTCTCTATCAGTCCTCCCTCTGCTTATTCCTAGCTGTGGTCCCGGCTCGCCTGCATGGCGAGTGGCAGCGGAGAGAAGGGGGGCAAGAACGATGGGACGGAGTTCTTCAGGGAGGACGACATGGGCGGGTACCTAAACTACATATCCCACGAGTATGACTCCGTCTGGGACACGTCACTCGGGGCATTCGGGTAATTCGATTATATCGGTTCGGATGATTCGGTTTACGGGTATTTCGGTAAGTTTAAAATGAGAACCAGATTTCTTTCTGCCAAAAAAATACCCTAACCCAAATTACCCGAAAATTTTGGTTCGGGTAACCAAAAACCAAAATACTCCATGCACGTGACAAGCCGATCGATGGATGGAGGAGGGCGGGCTGCGGTTCCTGGTGGCGCTCGCGTCTCCTCCCGATCAGGGGCGGAGCCCATTGGGCTGACCCGTATGCACAGGAATACGGGTGAAAAAATTCCCTAGCAGTGCCTATTAGTTAAAAAGGCCGAGTGCATCAGGGTGGCCCAAGAGCTGTGCATCAGGGTCAGCCCGTTCCAGCCACTCCGACGCCTCCGGACTGGCCCAACGCAGCAGTACACGCACGCACGACGGTTCGCTTGCGCATCCACCATCTCCTCACGTAGTTTTTGTCTATGAAAAAAAAGAGAATCTCTTCACGTAGTCACGTACGCAAACCTAATCGATCCATCTTTTTTTTCACTAGAAAAAAACTAATTGATCCATCGATCGATTTGTGCATTACGCGTACGAACCCAGCCTACCATACTCCATACGCCCCCTGCGCGTCGCCGTCCCACACAGCCGCCGGAGGCGGCAGCGGCAGCGCGCCGGCCGCCGGCCTCCATGCAGCCTGGGTCCTCACACGGTGACGAAGCGACGCGCACGAGCAACGTTGCACGCCGTCCGGTGCTCGGTAATTTCGCATCCTTTTCAAATTCCAATCTTGAATGTTCGTCTCTGTGTCCGCCATAGATGATAAATTACAAAAGGCCACAATTGTGGTAGGGCCTTTGTCTTGCTTTTCCTAGTTTTGTCGAACTTCAACAATCATGTATAGACTTGTAGTGAATATAGTAAATCACTATGTTTTGGTAAAAGTGTGGAGTATTTTCTAGGGTTATAACTTCTAATTAGGTTATATTTTATTTGCCTATACAATTCTCCATGTCTCATTTATAATTTATATTTGTCAAATACAGATACTATGGACAAGTTTCTTCTCAAAAGAAATGCACCATCACAGCCAGAAGACATAAATTGGGAAGAGGAGATTCAGTATGATCAGGGCAATCGCCTCAATGATGAAAGTTTGAGTGATGATATTATTTGTTATGTGGAGAAGGAAGAAATGAAAAGGGCCACCAATGCTCAAGTGGTTGAGTATTTCATGGCCTGGAGGAAAAACAAGTGGTTGAGTATTTCATGGCCTGGAGGAACAGAAACATACTAAGGTAATTTTCAATTTTTAGCAATCTAAGTACTTTCATTTGGGCTACATTTCAAGTAGTTATATCCCTTGTTTTATCATTATAGTAAGCAATTTGATGGCTACATTTCGTTTTTACAAATCGCTTCTATTATATCCAATAATGTGTGTTAAACCTATAAAACACACATTTATTCAATACATCCACGCTTGAAAAAATTTATGCCTTGTTAAAGTGGTGCATCGGGTAAGATTTGCTCCAGCTCCGCCCCTGCTCCCGATGCGGTTGACGGTGATAGCGTTGGGGCACATCTTGTCGGCTGGTTGACGGGAAGAACGGTAATGCATGGCAGTAGAGGACGGCGGATCAGGTAAGTAGAGGTGGTTCTCGGCTGGATTTGGCTCAAAATGGAGGCGGCGACGTTGGGACTCATCGACGTGTTGCGGGGAAGACTGATGGCGCATGGCAGCGGAGGACGGTGGATCCAGTCGGTGGAGGTGGTTCCAGGCCGGATCTGGCGCAGAACAGCGATGGTGTGAGTTTATATATATTACGATCGCTTCCCAAATAAATTACATTTAGAATATAAATAGTTAAATGCATATTGATTCAATATGTAAAATTTGGTATAAAAACAAAAATATAGGTTATAAGACCATAAAATTCACATTTTATGTATGTTTTACACTATGTTTTTACATTCGTAATTTTACGTAATATAAAATATTTTTTACGGTGAGTACATACTTTCTTACGTTCTTTTTTTATGTATGAAATAAGACAAAATTTACGAAACGTAAAAATATGGTGTATTGATGTCAAAATAGAGAGGGGGTGAAGAATAACTATTCCTCACCCAAGGTGACGAATAGCGCGACCCTATATATATATATATATATATATATATATATATATATATATAGAGAGAGAGAGAGAGAGAGAGAGAGCAAGAAAGAAAGAGAGAGAGAGCACGCCGGGAAGAATACGAAGGGAGGAAGGAAAAGAGGTGGGCCAGGACCTGGTGGAGTGCTATGCAATGTGGATGCAGGTTGTGCGATGTGAACGCAGGCTGGATTTCACATAGTTCGATTATTTTGGTTATTACGTGTTTTAAAGAGTGTAACCCGAACCCTAACTCAAAGAACGAATAGGCAGGAATTGAAACCCGAACCCTAGCCCGAAGACCGAATTACCTGACAATTTGGTGTGAGGGACACCAAGCCAGCTTGGTATACTTCTTGGCTCTTTCCTCCTTACTCTTCATTTAGAAACTGAAATTTAAGAACGTCGTGACGCGAAAATTTGATGTTGCTACCTGTATTCAGATTGATCTGCTATGGCTGTTGTTCCTTGTCGCAGAGTGCTAACTGCTCGATCTCGATAGCACACATTATTTTGACATTTGTGTTAACCGACCCTTACGTGGGCATGTGACATTGTTATCCATTGGCTATCCTATAGTCTTTCCACACTCGGTTAATACCCCAGTCATTGCCGCCTCATAACCAGACAACAAATGCATTTGTCGTCTTCTATGAGGTTATCAGGTGACTGATATATTGTTATCCTTTTTTTAGGCACATGTAAGTTATCTATAATCTAAGGAATGCCCTACTGGAGATTTTTTTTAAAGTTGGACAAGGCACACTCAATAATGTCATCAATGGTGGATGTGGGGAAAGAAAACACGAAGAAGAAAGGATTGTGGGAGAGGAAGGGGAAGATAAAAATGGCGTGGAGATGCATTTATCTAACACATCACGAGCATGAAATATTATCATACGTAAATAGTCTATGACTTTTGCATATACATTTTTAGCATATTTTCTCGTTGTACATATATTTTGTTAGCCCGTGGCAACGCACGGGCATTTAACTAGTAAATAGTAATGACCTAGTGTGTGTCTTTTTGTCAGTTAATGGATGTTTTTGTTAGCATTAAATGCATACAACAAATGCGTACAGACTAATATGTGAAACACATTTATTTTCGCCTCTTAAATCTTTAAAAAGTCATATCTTTTAAACCACACATTGGAATTCAGATCCGTTTTCACCTTTCGATTCATCGCGACGAGATCTTCAAAACTAGATCCCGTATGGGTATGTTTCGACGATTTTTTTTATGCCGACTTTGGTGATATATGGTGCAACTAAAGTACTGCATTGTGCAACTAGACTATATTGCCGCGCCAATTGAGTATATGTGTGTGTAACTAATCCTGCCAACTAAATATCAATACGTGTGCAACTAGTGTCCTGTCAACTACACATCAATATGTGTGCAACTAGATTATATTACAAGCCAACTAAGCATATGTGTGTGCTACTAGTCTTCCTGCCAACTAAACATCAATGTGTGTGCAACTAGACTACGTTACAAGCCAATTAAACATCAATGTGTGTGTAACTAGACTACATTACAAACTACGATAATTCATATGCGACTATGCGGATCAGATTGTGCAACTCTGTGGCCATGCATGTGCCATCTAGGACTACTACGTGTGCAACTACAACTACTGTGGATGCGGCTCCAAAAAGCTGGGTTTGAAAAAATTGCACCATGCAGTACTAAAGTTGCACAAAACGGTACTGAAGTTGCACAATATAGCGCCAAAGTTAACATAAAAAAAATTCGTTGAAACATACTCATGGGGGATCTAGTATCAAAGATCTCGTTGCAAAGAATTCAACACTGAAGACGTATCTGAATTCTGACACGCGGTTTGAAAGATATGGATTTTTAAAAATTCGGAAAAACCAAAATAATTGTACGTGAAGCTATTTGTTTCCAATTGAACTAACCAGTGTGAACACATTAAATACTGATAACGACATGCACTAGCAGAAAAAACAACAACTCATGCTTGGTAAGAAAGCCCGGCCGCTCGTTCTCTCCAGTTAGCGCGCGGCCACTTTTTAGATTTTGAGATAAACTAAACGATGCCCCGCACATTACTACTGGAATCTTGTTAAAAGTATGTATGGATAAGTGGTTGAAAACTAAAATTAATGTAGAAAAATATAGAAGTGTCTTACATGACTTAATTGCTTGGAAAAAGTCATGCATGAGGTGATATACTTTCCATGAAGAGATTAATGGAAAAGTAACTTCATGACTACATGCATGACTTGATGATGTGGTATTGTTGCATGGAGAGGACAAATAGATAGTGACTTGTAGCTATTTAAGAATAGAGGATCCCGTAGTTGGGCGGGGGGCCTCGCGGCGGCCGCTCAGCGACTCTTTTCCATGCATACACTTGTACCTGCGGGGAACCCGTCCCCATGAGCGGTCAGCAAAAACAACAACATTTCTCAAGAAAATAGGAGTATATTTCAGAAATAGCAGCAGTAAAAATCAGCACATTTCAGCAACAAAACATGATATCAATAGCAGCCACAAAGAATAGCATTTCAGCAGCAGACATGAGTATATTTCAGCAGCATTTCAGCAATAACACCAGCAAAAAGGAGCATATTTCAGCAGTAAAACATGAGGATATTTCAGCACGAATAATAGCATATTTTAGCAACAAACATGAGCATATTTCAGCCATACATGGTCCAACGAGATGGCAATTGATGGTCCAACTCGCAAAAAAAAACATGGTTCAACTCGCTGGGTTTGCTAGGCCGGAATCTGCCGCTGCGCTTGAGATCGAAAGGGAGACGAGACCAGGCAATCCTCAAATTGCCTGGTCACTCCATATGATTCTGTAGACTTGTGAAATACTCCATACGAATGACACATATAAACAATTGTGGTCACAATGATTCATTCATAGGCGTTTTACAGAAAAGATGGATATACTTATAACTCAAATGAAAAACAGAAGCATTGCAAAATCACGTAAACAAAGGGAAATCTATCTATCTATCTATCTATTCCTTTTCGAAAAAATCTATCTATCTATTACAGCCGAACCGGTGATCCATATATTTTCAACTAGACAAGTGGATGCAAAGAAACCCCGATCTCTTCTTCACTAGCTAGGAGCGCGTCCAAATCGCCAGGTTTAATCCGGAGACAAGACAGAGCCCGGAATACATAATGGCGACGTTCGTGATGCCGACACCCCTCAAGCCGGCGTCGAGTTGCCTCGACGACATGTTGGACTCCCTGCAGGCAGTCAAGAACAAGTCAAGGATCACACAAAAACGGAAAGAGCGAGCGCACGTGCGGATGAAGCTACTACTAATAGAGAGAGAGAGAGAGAGAGAGAGAGAGAGAGAGAGAGAGAGAGGGCCGAATTTCGTGTTTTGACCCTTTTTGCAAACAAAATCAGGATCTGACCCCAGTTCGGAAAAATTTCGGGATCTAACCCTTTTGCCTACCGCCAGAGGTCCTGGCGATAGGATTGCATGCCCTACCGACATAGCCTACGGCAGTAGGCCCTTTGACGGCGACTGACGGCCGTTGGCAGCTGCTGACGTGGAAAAGGGCCTACCGCCATCCCCTACGGCGATAGGTTACTGGAGCCTACCGCCATACCCTCTGGCGGTAGGGTCCTGTGTTCTGGATAAGGTGGGGAGGGGCTGGATATCCCCCCCCCCTCCTCAACCACTCATTCCGCCCACATCACCTCTCCACCGAGCTCAACTCTCCCCCCTCTTTCTTTGAAGCACAAGAGCCTCCCAAATCCCTCTCATTTGTTTGAGATTTCTCCGGTGGATTCTTACAATTTTCATCACTCAAGGTGGCTCTCTCATTTCCCCTCATTTTGATTGGTTGATATCTTTGTTTACTTTGCATTTGCTCATTTGATTGCAAACCCTAGCTCATCATTTTGGTGTGGTCAAATCAATTACTATGATCCATTTAGGTTCATGTTTGTGATTTCCTTATGTATGATGTGCTTAGAATTGCCTGTAGAAAAGTTTGTGTGCCTAGATCTAGTGCTAATCTTAATGTACATAATGGGGATTAGGTTATGCTTAAGAAAGCAATTAAAGCTAAGTTACTTTAATAGCAACTTTTCGAATTGTAGGATGGCACCGTTCGTTTAATGGGAATTAGGTTATGCTTAAGAAAGCAATTAAAAAAGGCCATGGCGGTAGGTTGCTGGACCCTACCGCCAGATGCCATGGCGGTAGGGGGGGCAAACCTTCTGTGACGAGAAACGCCAGCGCCCTGGCCTACCGCCAACGGTAGGGTCTGGTCCTACCGCCAACGGTTTTGGTTTCTTCGTCACAGAAACTTTGCCCCCCCT
>NC_041381.1:691051153-691053205 GCF_002162155.2 Triticum dicoccoides | reverse complement strand
CAACCAATCAAAAGAAGGGGGAATGGGGGAGGTACCTTGGGTGATGAAAATGCTCCGGATCCACCGATGAAATCCCAAGCAAATGGAGTGGATCTAGGGGGGTTTGTGAGGGGGAGAGAGGGGGAAGAGGAGCTGAGCACGGGGAAGAAGATGAGTGGGGAAGAAGAGTGGTGGTGGGGCCCACAAACCAGCCCCTCCCCACCTTATCCAGAACACAGGACCCTACCACCAGAGGGTATGGTGGTAGGCTCCAGTAACCTACCGCCGTAGGGGATGGCGGTAGGCCCTTTTCCACGTCAGCGGCTGCCAACGGCCGTCAGTCGCCGTCAAAGGGCCTACCGCCATAGGCTATGGCGGTAGGGCACACAATCCTACCGCCAGGTCCGCTGGCGGTAGGCAAAAGGGTCAGATCCCGAAATTTTCCGAACTGGGGTCAGATCCCGATTTTGTTTGCAAAAAGGGTCAAAACACGAAATTTAGCCGAGAGAGGGAGGGAGTGTTACCATGTAGGGTCAAGGGGGTCTGGGCTGGACGTGTCCGGAGAGACACTGGAAGAACTTCTTGTCGCCGCCAGACCCGTACGTCTTGTTCGCCAGCGTCATCAGGTCGTACAGCTCCTCCTTGGTCCCCTGGATTCTGCGCAGAAGGTCGCCCTTCCCGGGTTTCGTCCCATGGCTGCTGCAAGCCTGCGCCAGCTGCTGCTGCTGCAGGCAACACGTACCAAGCAATGTTAGTTCAGGTGCCAGTCGATCGGGGGATTGATTACTGGACAGGATGCAAGAGGCCAGGAAACGTTTGTGCGTAGCGTACCTCTGTGTGGATGAACCTCTGCAAGACCCGCTGCTGCCCGAGCTTGACGGCCGGCAAGAGCTTCCAGAAGGTCCCCGCCGCCTGCGCCTGCCGCCGCTCAGCCTCCTAGCCGTGTTTCCGAGCACCGCCGACGCCATGGCCGATTTTCGCTTCTTCGGATCGTCCCCTCTCGTCTATGCCTTGCTCTGTTTGTTTGGCGGAAACGTGGTATGGTACTTATTTAGGAGCCGCGCGTGGTGGATAGCCGTTCTGGCTCCGAGTCGGTCATGAGCGTGCTTCCGGTTCTGATCCCGGTCGGCCCTCGGTCCTCCCCGACCCATCGACCAGGAAAGAGCCTGCGCCTACGTACGTGTAGCAGCGACGCTCTCCCTTTTCGATCGATCGTTTCTTCTTCTTCAAAACAAAATAAAATAAAAACCTGAGTCCTTCGGGCATGCGCGATGGCCTCCTTCGATACCTTCTCTCTCTCCCTGGTGCTTATCCTACCTCTACGAAGCTGCTCCTCCGCACATTTTCTTTCTTCTCTCTTTCCCTTGCATCTCATTGCCAAAGGAGAGGAGAGGATTCATGGCGAGCACCACCACAACAGCTAGAAAATCCGAAGAGTATGACGCCGGCCGTTGGCACTAGCTACCATCCGGAGCTCCTCCGCTGCATCGCTGGTGGTGGCATAGCTGCAAAGTAGCGTCCATGGAGGGGAGCCATGGCAAATAGCGAAAACTGCGCTCGTTGACGAACGCTAGTATAGCAACGCGTCCACGACGGCCGGGATCCGACACAACAACTTGTCCACGGCCATCGCGCTGCGTTGCAACCTCGACTACGCTGCAATCAAGCCTCGTGTTCCCATGTAGCACTCACGCGACGGCGGCGGAGTTGCAACGGACCGCTTGTAGCCCGATGGAGCGCACCAATGCAGCAATCGCGCGAAGGGTCCCTGGTGCTGCATCGCAACGCTTGCCCGCGTCTCGATGCACCGTAATTGGTGGTTCTTGGGGGAGCTCAATGTTTGCAATGAAGCGTTATTACCACACTTGGGAGTCAACGTCGTTGCCATGACCGGCGGCGATGTGTTGCGTTGCGGCAGGTTGGTCTGCAGCAGAAGCGAGCTGCCATTGCTGGTGGCGGTGTTGTAGGGGAGAAGCACTGCAGTGCTGCAGGGAGGCCAGCCGCCCGCAGGGGTGGTCCTGCCATGAGCGCGATCGGCTTTGTTGCAAGGCGAGGGACGATGTTGGGAGGCCT
>NC_041381.1:691047441-691051006 GCF_002162155.2 Triticum dicoccoides | reverse complement strand
GGGGGGTTGTGTTGGCCGCAAGGCGAGGAAGACGTGGCCACGACGACGTTATATTGCATGAGGACGACATGGCTAAGTTGACTTAATCCAATATTTATCGGGGCTTTGATCGAACGGCTGGGGACCCAAGCCGCCATCGTTTTTAACTAAACCTAACCCAATCCAATCCACCTGGCAATTAGCCTCCAGTGGAGGCCAGCAATCGGTGCCCATGGCCTTTCTCCCTCTCATGGCCATGGCCATGGCCATCGTCTAGCTTGGCAAGGACAACATGTAGTTTATTAAATTTGAATTTAGACGCTGCAAACTTGCAGGTTACAGTATGAAGAGCTTGGCATTCTTGCATCTGACCTATCTGAGTTCGATAGTGATCCTCGGAAGAGGAAGTAAGGGCCGCCTTAATAGAAATTGACCCAAGGAAGGCACCTAGGCTGGACGGATTCACGGCCCACTTTTTCCAGGAATGTTGGGAGGCGATCAGGGATGACATCATGGCGGCAATCAAGGCCCTTGAGAACATGAATGAACACACGTGCAATACCTCAATGAAACAACGACGGTTCTTATTCCCAAGAGCGATGCCCAAGAGGCTAAGGATCACAGACCAATCAGTCTCATATCTTTCTTTGCAACGGTACACCCCCCTCACAAACCGTATAAGGGTAGTATGGTCATTTGATCGTAAGGTATACCCACCTCCGTATGTGGCATGTATACGTAGACATACACAGCCCGTCACACCCCTTCATCCTTGGCCCGGCCCATTGTTTTTCTTCTTTTTTTAACCTTCAAAAAAAGAGTGCAAGAGGTAGGAGACTTGAACTCCTAACCTCTTGGCTTTCGTCCACCTGCTATAACCAATTGAGACAGCTTACATGTTGTGCAAGTTTGCTCCTCCAGTCCTAATATTTAGTTTCTGCATAACTCTATTCACGCATACAAGCGAGTTCCAATCTTTGATTGATTTTGGAATGCTATTGCCGCTCTACTGAATAGATTTGCGAAGCTCGTGGAAGGTGGCCGAGGTAAATACGCATACATGCACATGGCTAGGATCTAGTAATAAAGCGGATTAAAGGGGCAGATTTACGGGGATTGGTTGCATGCCAAACAGAGGCGGGCTTTTCCTAAAAAAAAAAAAGGAGAGGTGGGCGTGCACATGCCCACGGAGTAGGAGAGATCGCCAGCGAGACGGATTACCAGCGACAGATCAGGAAAATATCGCTAGAAAATGGGAAGGCGCAGAGTAATACTGAAAAAGATTTAAAAAAATTATGTGCAGACTAGATAGAAACGGTGGGAGTACTTTTTTTGTGTGCATCTTCTCAGTCTAGGTTTTTTTCATTGGCATTTGGTTTCATTTTTTTATTTTTCCTTCTTTCTTCTTCTTTTTCTCTAGTCTTTTCATTTGCTTAAATTCATGAACATTTTCTTAAATTTTTGAGCTTTTTTTAAATCCATGAACTTTAAATGACCTCATTTTTTGCATGGCCTTGTATGATCAATTTAAGGCATAATGCCAAGATGTTTTGATTTTCGACAAATTTTGCATTTTCTAGAGTTTTCTCGGTAAAAAGAGACCGAAAATGACCGGACGTGTCGAAAGTTGCATACGGTGTCGAAAACCGTTCAAACTTGGCACGGATGCTTAACATGGGCACACCCACCTACTTGTAAAAGTTGAGGTCGTTTCAAGAATGTCCAAAACTACATATGTTCAGGTGTTCGGGTTGGCCAGAAGGCTCCCTATGAGAGCACGTTGTTTTCTCGAAATCTTTCAAATGACCCAATTTTTTGCCACCAGCTTCTATGAAAAATTCAAGGCACCAATTTTCGACAATTCTTACATTTTTTGGAGTTTATTCGGGGCAAAATGGTCGATAAATGGCCGGACGTTACGCAACTTGTATACAATATCGGAATTTGTTCAAACCTGACATGGATGTCTGTCATGGGCATGCCCAACTACTAAAAATAGTTGGGGTAGTTTCATGCATGTACAAAAATAGACCATGCAACGGAGGTTGTCTAGATATGCCACACGGCTTCGTCAAAGAGCATATTGTTTCTCGACATCATTGAAATGACCCCAATTATTTTTCATGGCCTTGCATGACCAATTCAAGGCACAATTTCAAGTTGTTTTGTTTTCTTATAAGTTATGCATTTTGGGGGGTTTTCTCGGTAAAGAAGACTGGTAAATGGCTGAACATGTCGTAAATTACACACGGTGTTGGAAATTGTTCAGACGTGACATGGATGACTACAATGGGCATGCCAACCTGCTTGCAAAAGTTGTAGTCATTTTAAGGATGTCCAAAAGTTGATCATGTTCCACATATGGTGTCTGGGTAAGGTGAGAAGGCTCTGTTTGAGATAATGTTGTTTCTCGACATCTGTCAACTTGATTCAATTATTTTTTTTCATCGCCTTGTACAATCAATTCAAAGCACCCTGCCAAGTTGTTTGGGTTTTGTTAGACAAGTTATGCATTTTCTGGGGTTTTCTGATATAAAAAAGGTCGATAAATGGTTGAACGTGACGCAACTTGCATATGATATCGTAAATCATTCAAACCTGCCATGGATGCCTACCATGGGCATGCTCACTTTCCTGCAAAAGTTGGATTAATGTTATGGATGTCCACAACCAGACCATGTTCAATGGAGGGTGTCCGGATATGCTAGAAGGCTCCGACTGAGAGCACATTGCCTCTTGACATCCTAGAAATAACCTAATTTATTCCATGGACATGTATGACCAATTCTAGGCACCATGCGAATTTGTTTAGGTTTTTGACAAGTTTCGCATATTCTGGAGTTTTCCTGGTGAAAAAAGGCAGATAAATGACCAGACATGTCGCAACGTGCATATGGTGTTGGAAATCGTCAAACCTAACACGAATGCCTACCATGGGCATTCCCACCTGCCTGCAGAAGTTAGGGTCCGTCCTGAGATTTACAAAAAGTAGACCGTGTGCAACCGAAGGCGAGAATGGTCCGTCTGAAATCAAGTTGTTTTTCGACATCCGTCAAATGACCCCAATTTTTTTCCACAAGCTTTTGTGACCAATTCAAGACATCATGCCATGTTTTTTGGATTTTTGACAAGTTCTAAATTTCTGAAGTTTTCTCGGTGGAAAAGGGCCGATAAATGGTTGGACGCGTCGCAACATGCAAAGGGTGTCAAAAGTCATTCAACCGTGGCATGGTGCCTCATATATAAGTTGGTTTCATTTATCCATGGTCCAAAAAACCACCAGTTGAGAGGAGTGTGCTAGACTTGGCCACATGGGTGCATATGTGAGCATATAGTTTTTCCTAATTTAATGCTTCCGTTAGTTACAATTTCAGTCATTATCAATCAACATGAGCATTTTATTATATCCTAACCATTTCTTGAATTTTTAAAATAATTTCGGAATTTCAAATTGCTTATGGAAATTTTATAAACTTGAACACTTTTTCCAAAATTGTTAACAAATTTTCAACAATTGATGTTGAACGCAAATTGCAAACCACACACTTTTTTAAAAAAGTATGAATTTTTAATAAATGCAAACATT
>NC_041381.1:691044036-691046977 GCF_002162155.2 Triticum dicoccoides | reverse complement strand
GCAAGCACACAGGCAAAATTTTCAAAAAAAGGAAGCACAAAGGCTGCTTAATTGATTCCGGTCGTACCCACATGTCTTGATGTGGATGTTGTGGTAGGTCTATGGTAAAAAACCACACGAGCTGATTGACAAAAAAAGGCCCCACGAATGGATCCGGCTTGCCTGATTGACAAAAAAAGGCCCCACAAAAAAGGCCCCACGAATGTTGCAGGCAAGTCTCGTCCCCCACGAATGTAGCTGTTGTGATTTTAGTTCCTCTCCGATTTTCATGGCATGCAATTCACGGGCAAGATCCGAAAATAAATGACGCATGCAGTTGGGAGTTCAGCGGGAGAAAAAATCATTCTCAGGTGAGATGGAAAGAAATCCCACGCATGCAGGGAGATAATTAAGGTGACCGCGGGGCCGTGCGTAAAGTAGGAAATAAATCACTAGCCGGTTAGATTGTGTGTGACATTCCATGTAATTAGCGCATAATTAGTGCGCTTTGGGGCATGTGCGGTCCCTCATTCCGTATGCCTCACTGATGGGCCTGGTTTTATTGAAAAAGAGAAAAGAAGTATAAAAAGCAAAACAAACAAGGTGTTTTGTTGGTTACCACAATTTGTTTCCAGCCTGTGGTCTCGAGTTCGAATCATGTCAAACACAGAATTTTTTAATCTAAAAAGAACGTAAATGGGCCAGCCCATGAGGAGGTGGAAAGGTCGTGTACCGGCGCGCATACAGCGTACTTTCAAAAGAGACCATCCTATCCTTTGTGACGAAGGGGTACGAGTTAATCTCAGCCTTCGATGTGTTTAGTGGGGGTTTACCGAAGCGGAAGTTAGTAAAGATGCTTGCTACTACAAGACTACGACCCAATATAAATGACCTTGTGTTTCCCACTCAGACTGCATTACTTAAAGGAAGATCTTTGCAAGATAATTTTATTCTTGAAGTCCTCTCTTCTAAGGGCTTTGGTCAAATTGGCGCAACTAGATCTCATTGATCCTTGCATTGGCATCAACAAGGATTCTGGTAAATGCAGAGATGTCAGGAACAAAATACTATCACAAAGGCCTACTCAAGGGCAACCCACTGTCACCCTTGTTGTTTGTCCCCGTGATTGACATGTTGTATGGCCTAATCCGTGCTGCTATCAATAGCTAGTTGTTCAGCCCCCTCGCTACGAGCTTTCCGCCCACCAGGGCGTCTTCTACGCGGACGATGTTATCATGTTCATTAAGCCCTCGAGTTGTATCTAGGCTGAGAGGAATGCTCTAAAGTCCCACATATTTTCTGTGTTTACCCATGGATATCCATAGGTTATGTGTTGCAGGAAGATATATGTGGTGTAGCCGGGAGGCCGCTTCTACCTGCACCCCTATGATTAACTGGATTTTTGCTTTCAGGCACATTTGATTGATCAATATAAACATGCACACATATCAGAGTGTAGATGCAAATTGGTCTGATTCCGTTAAGTGATATTACATCCAACAGCTAGAGAGATAATTGTCGATCTGGGAACCATAGGCGTCCAAGGATGAAGCCAGAATGCCCTGACGCTGGCCAACCTCGGCCGATGAAATAGGGGCGCCTTCCTTTCATTCACCCCTCGCGAGTCTGTGGTGGAGATCACTTGTTGACGTGAATGCATGCGTAAACAACAAGTGTTATTAGATTTCAGTTTGTACAGTCCGCTTTAGTGGGACCAGCTAGATTGTTACCTCATTCTGTTTGGGCAATCCGCTTTAGTGGGATTAGCTAGATTATTACATGGTTCATTCTATTTTTTGACCTTTTTTTTATAATTACATGGTTCATTCTATTTAGCTTTTCGTATGGTTGCATCTCTTGCATAATCCAAAAAAGGAAACTGGATCTGAATTAAATTATGTGCTTGATGTCTATAGTACTTATTGTTTTAGTGCCTGACAAACATGAAGTTTTAGTTGGCTATATATTTGTTAACGCTTTACATACTGACGGCACAGCAAGTCGTGCTTTTACTTCTAGTGGGTACTAAACTAGCTAGTCGTCGTCCCTTGGCCAAGGCAATGCCGCCCACAGGATCGCTTCAGAAAACATGTAGCTCGCCCCAAGGACCAACGCATAAGTGCCCACCAAATGTACCAGATCGTGCCTTAATCTCGCCCCCATAGCCACATTCCTGCAACATCACATTGGCAACCCCAGTTAAACTATATAGTTCATATATACTCCCTCCGTTTCAAAATAGATTACCTAATTTTGTACTCACTTTGATAGGGAGTACGTGTTTGGGTTGGGATGGATGGATCATACATACCAGACAGGGTCGTTGGGGCGACGCTTGACGTGGTTGAAGAGGTCGCGGAGCAGCTCAAAGTTGTCCCGGCAGGCCGGGTCCGGGTCTTGCCCGTACGCCTTGTGCGCCTCGGCCGAAAGATCGAACAGCTCCTCCTTGGCCTTCTCGATCTGCTTCATGACGCCGTCTTTCTTGGTGCAATTGTGCTGCTGCTGCTGCTGGCGACACGATGGAGCAATGTTGGTTTTGTTAGGTTCTTCAGGGGTGGTCGTGCGTGCTTTGTCCCCGTGTGGTGTTGGCAAGCAATCGATCGATCGAGATGTGAAGGCACGAACCTCGGTGTGGATGGACCTCGGCAGGAGCCGCCGTTGCCCCAGCACGACGATCCGCGTCTGCGTCCGCCGGAGCGTGCCGCCGCCCAGCCTCCTCGCTGCTAACCCTAGCGCCGCCGCCGCCGCCATCGATCGCCTGTCTCACTTTTCTAAATCCCCGTGATTGTCGCTCGTGCCGTAGGGCGTTGTTGCGTGGGTATTGTGGTTGTTTACTTGTGGTGCGTTGTATACGCGGCCGTACGTGGCGTTCTCACGAATCTTTCAATCGGGTGTTGTGGAGGAGCTCTAACTCCCTTCTCTCCTCCAATACAAAAATGCTATTCGCTCTTCTAATTGCCCC
>NC_041381.1:691035999-691043882 GCF_002162155.2 Triticum dicoccoides | reverse complement strand
CCCTGATTTTCACCGGTGGGCCCGTGCATCTTAATCCAATCACTATTAAGCAACCTGTAAACCTCCTGTAAAACTCCGTACGTCTAGCAAAGCTCCCTCCAATATATCGATCAAGGCCAGAAAGTGATCCAGGGATCACCCCTTAATCAGCCCAAACCGAAGTCCATGCGTCGGGGAAGGGAAGGAAATCTCGACGGCAGCAATAAAATCGCCTCCGGGAGGATAAAACACTAGCCAGAGGGAAAAGCTTCCCCTGCGGCGGCTTCTGTTGATAAGTACACACAACAAATTAATAAAATCACTAATTAAGGAGTACTCCTTACAAATATCACGTCCGCCTCCCCAGATTATGACAGGTGAAGCGTTGCATGTGCGCCATTTGTCGCAACCCATGAGTTTTTTTTTGTAGACCTGTTTATTCAAAATGTTTTATCTCTTAAATCGTGCATCCAAATCTCAAACGGTTTTCATTGTTGGATTCCTCGGGTTGAAATATTCAAAACTAGATTCCATGTTGATAGGTTTCGACAAACTTTATTTTCACGAAAAAACCCGACCGGGACACGGTTTTTTCCCTTTCTGAAAGAGGCACGGTCGTATCTCTCAAGGAAGCAAAACTGTGTATCTGGCGGAAGGAAAAACAAATAGAAAACGTGTTTTTTCGTTTCCGACATGCACGGCCGCGAAATCACAAAGCGTTCCCCTCGCGAAAGCAAAACAGTGCCTCTCGTGAAAGAAACAAAAAACAAAAAACACGTTTTTTCCGTTTTCGAGCATGCCTGTCGCGAAATTATAACTGTGCCTCTCGCGGAAGCAAAGCCCTGCCTCTCGCGAAAGAAAAAAAAATAGAAAACGCATGTTTCTCGTTTCCGAGCGTGCCTCTCGCAGAAGAAAAAAAATAGAAAACACGTTTTTTATTCGTTTCCCACTGGTAGAAAAAGAGGCTTCCGTCCAGCCCCATTAGTCGCGAAACTGTAGGAACCGCGACTAATGAAGTCTTTAGTCGCGGTTCGGCAGACGAACCGCGACCAAAGGCCTGGGCCCAGGGCGCTCGGTGGCCAGCTGGTGCACGTGAGGGGCTTTAGTCGCGGTTGGCCAGGCCAACCGCGACTAAAGGTGCGCAAAGGCCTTTAGTCGCGGTTGGCCAGGCCAACCGCGACTAAAGCTCCTCCCCTATATATACCAGTTCAGCACGCTCACTTAGCCATTTGGTGCCACTTCTCTTCACAAGCTTCACAAGGGGGTGTAGGTTTGCTTTTGGTTCCTTTTATGCACACAAGGTGTTTGATGAAATGCCCTAAGAGGGTGAAACAAACATGATATGAAGTGTTGGAGCCACACTTGAGGTTCCTCATTTATTTTTTCCTTCTCGATCGCGGTTAGCAACTTGAACCTTTCATGCATGTGTGTCATTGATAAAATATGCATGTGTGCAGTTCATTGTTTAATTTATATTGTTTGTAGCTAGTTAGTTTAACAAATGCATGATGGTTAATTATATATTTTATATTATAATAATGCAGATGAATCGGCAATGGATGTACGGTAACCGACTCTCCGGCGAGTTCACTACGGGTTTGAAAGATTTCCTCGTAGTGGCTAATGCGAACAAGCAGGGGGTTTTTGTTATCTGTCCATGTGTTATCTGTAAGAATCAGAAGGGTTACTCTTCCTCAAGAGATGTTCACATGCATCTGCTTCGGCACGGTTTCATGCCAAGCTATAATTGTTGGACCAAGCATGGAGAAAGAGGGGTTATAATGGAAGAAGATGAAGAAGGGGATGATTTCATCGATGAAAGCTATCTTGCTCATTTTGGTGATACTTTCATGGAGGATGCTGAAGGTGAAGGGGAAGGTGAAGAAGCGGCACGTGATGATCCCGTTGATGATCTTGGTCGGACCATTGCTGATGCACGGAGACACTGCGAAACTGAAAAGGAGAGGGAGAATTTGGATCGCATGTTAGAGGATCACAGAAAGGCGCTGTACCCCGGATGCGATGATGGTCTGAAAAAGCTGGGCTGCACACTGGATTTGCTGAAATGGAAGGCAGAGGCAGGTGTAGCTGACTCGGCATTTGAAAACTTGCTGAAAATGTTGAAGAATATGTTTCCAAAGGATAACGAGTTGCCCGCCAGTACGTACGAAGCAAAGAAGGTTGTCTGCCCTCTAGGTTTAGAGGTTCTGAAGATACATGCATGCATCAACGACTGCATCCTCTACCGCGGTGAATACGAGAATTTGAATGAATGCCCGGTATGCACTGCATTGCGTTATAAGATCAGAGGTGATGACCCTGGTGACGATGTTGAGGGCCAGAAACCCAGGAAGAGGGTTCCCGCCAAGGTGATGTGGTATGCTCCTATAATACCACGGTTGAAACGTCTGTTCAGGAACAAAGAGCATGCCAAGTTGTTGCGATGGCACAAGGAGGACCGTAAGTCGGACGGGGAGTTGAGACACACCGCAGATGGAACGCAATGGAGAAAGATCGACAGATGGTTCAAAGATTTTGCAGCTGACGCAAGGAACATAAGATTTGCTCTAAGTACGGATGGCATGAATCCTTTTGGCGAACAGAGCTCCAGCCATAGCACCTGGCCCGTGACTCTATGCATCTACAACCTTCCTCCTTGGTTGTGCATGAAGCGGAAGTTCATTATGATGCCAGTGCTCATCCAAGGTCCGAAGCAACCCGGCAACGACATCGATGTGTACCTAAGGCCATTAGTTGATGAACTTTTACAGCTGTGGGGTGGTGTCCGTGTGTGGGATGAGCACAAACAAGAGGAATTTGACCTACGAGCGTTGCTTTTCGTAACCATCAACGATTGGCCTGCTCTTAGTAACCTTTCGGGACTGTCAAATAAGGGATATAATGCATGCACGCACTGCTTACATGAGACTGAAAGTGTACATTTGCCAAATTGTAAGAAGAACGTGTACCTTGGGCATCGTCGATTTCTTCCGAAAATTCATCCAGTAAGAAAGAAAGGCAAGCATTACAACGGCAAGGCAGATCACCGGCCGAAGCCTGCGGAACGCACTGGTGCTGAGGTATTTGATATGGTCAAGGATTTGAAAGTCATCTTTGGAAAGGGTCCTGGCGGACAATCAGTTCCGAAGGGAGCTGACGGGCACGCAGCCATGTGGAAGAAGAAATCTATATTCTGGGAGCTAGAATATTGGAAAGTCCTAGATGTCCGCTCTGCAATCGACGTGATGCACGTTACGAAGAATATTTGCGTGAACCTCCTAAGCTTCTTGGGCGTGTATGGGAAGACAAATGATACAAAGGAAGCACGGTAGGACCAGCAACGTTTGAAAGACCCTGATGACCGGCATCCGGAATGGTTTCAAGGTCGTGCCAGCTACGCTCTGACCAAAGATGAGAAGGTCATCTTTTTTGAATGCCTGAGCAGTATGAAGGTCCCGTCTGGATTCTCGTCCAATATAAAGGGAATAATAAACATGGCGGAGAAAAAGTTCCAAAACCTGAAGTCTCACGACTGCCACGTGATTATGACGCAATTGCTTCCGATTGCTTTGAGGGGGCTCCTGCCGGAAAATGTTCGAGTAGCCATTGTGAAGCTATGTGCATTCCTCAATGCAATCTCTCAGAAGGTAATCAATCCAGAAGTTCTACCACGGTTACAGAACGATGTGATCCAATGTCTTGTCAGTTTCGAGTTGGTGTTCCCGCCATCCTTCTTCAATATTATGACGCACCTCCTGGTTCACCTAGTCGAAGAGATTTTCGTTCTCGGTCCTGTATTTCTACACAATATGTTCCCCTTCGAGAGGTTCATGGGAGTATTAAAGAAATATGTTTGTAACCGTGCTAGGCCAGAAGGAAGCATCGCCAAGGGCTATGGAAATGAGGAGGTAATTGAGTTTTGTGTTGACTTTGTTCCTGACCTTAAGCCGATTGGTCTTCCTCGATCGCGGCACGAGGGGAGACGAAGTGGAAAAGGCACGATCGGAAGGAAATCAACGATATGTATGGACGGCCATTCTCTGACTGAAGCACACCACACTGTACTGACCAATTCCAGCTTGGTGGCTCCGTACTTTGAGAAACACAAGAATATTTTACGCTCGGACAACCCGGGGAAGCCTGAATCCTGGATTAGGAAGGCCCACATGGAGACTTTCGGCAGTTGGTTGAGAAAACATTTAATGAATGACAATGATGTTGTAGATCAGCTGTACATGTTGGCCAAGACACCATCTTCGACTATAACGACTTTCCAAGGGTACGAGATAAATGGGAATACATTTTACACGATCGTCCAAGATAAAAAGAGCACCAACCAAAACAGTGGTGTCCGCTTTGATGCAGCAACCGAGAATGGGCAAAAGGTCACATATTATGGTTACATAGAGGAGATATGAGAACTTGACTATGGACCCTCCTTTAAGGTCCCTTTGTTCCGGTGCAAATGGTTCAAGCTAACAGGAGGTGGGGTAAAGGTGGACGAGCAATACGGAATGACAATGGTGGATTTCAACAATCTTGGTTACCTTGACGAACCATTCGTCCTTGCCAAAGATGTCGCTCAGGTTTTTTATTTGAAGGACATGAGTAGCAAACCGAGGAAACGGAAAGATAAGAAAACGATCAGTACATCATGCGATGATCCAAAGCGCCACATTGTTCTTTCAGGGAAAAGAAACATCGTGGGAGTGGAGGACAAGACAGACATGTCAGAAGATTATAATATGTTTGGTGAAATTCCGCCCTTCAAAGTGAACATTGACCCAAGCATTAAGTTAAATGATGAGGATGCTCCATGGATACGGCACAATCGTAAGCAAGCAGGGACACAAGGGAAGAATTGATATGTAATAATTTATTGTACCAAACTTTGTATTTGGTCGATGAACTGAATGATGTATCAAACCTTTTGTCAAACCTTCAAGGGGTTTTAAAATGAATTAGTTTTATTTTTCTGATTTTTTTGATATATAATTGTATTTTTAAGATTTTAAAATGAATTAGTTTTATGTTTTTGATTTTAAAAGGAAAAAGGAAGAAGAAGAAAGAAGGAAAAAGGAAGAAAAAAACAGAAGAAAAAAACAGAAGAAAAAAGGAAAAACAGAAGAAAAAAACAAACAGAAGAAAAACATAAGAAAAAAACAGAAGAAAAAAACAGAAGAAAAAAGGAAAAAGGAAAAAAGGAAATATGCCACCTACTGGGCCACCACGGCCTGAATACGACTAGAAACCCATTAAAGGGCCAGGATTCAGGCCCGCAGAAGGCCGAGTAGGCCCACAGGCACATAGTGACAGAATAGGCCCGTAAGCCTGCATTTGAGAGGAGCTCGAAGTGGTGAGCGCAGCCGCGCTTATAAACCACTGTCGAAGCCTCTCGGCTAGCGAGGTGGGACTAAACATCCCACCGCACCGCGCCAGTTCTAGCACAGACCTTTAGTCCCGGTTGGGGAGGCGGACCGCGACTAAAGGGTACCCTTTAGTCACGGTTGTTGTCCCCAACTGCGACTAAAGGGTCTTTCTGCGCGGGAACGGAAGCGGCGCCAAAATCCTTTAGTCCCGGTTGGGGAGGCGGACCGCAACTAAAGGGTACCTTTAGTCGCGGTCCGCCTCTCCAACCGCGACTAAAGGTGCGTCTATAAATACTGCACTTAGCAGTTTTGCCACTTCCCATTCTCCTCTCTCTCGACGCCGAAGCGCTGCCCCGACGCCGACGCCGAAGCCCTGCCCCGACGCCGACGCCGACGCCGAAGCCCTGCGCGTCGCCGCCCCCGTCCCCAGTGAGCGCCGCCTCCGCCCGTGCCCTGCCCTTGCCCGCCGCCCGTGCCTTGCGCCCTTGCCCGCCGCCCGCCGCCCGCCGCCCGCCGCCCGCTGGCCCTGCCTGCCGTCCTCCGCGCGCCGGCAGAAGAAGAAGAAGGAAGAAGAAAAAGGAAGAAGAAGAAGAAAGAAAAAGGAAAAAGGAAGAAGAAGAAAGAAGGAAGAAGAAAACAAAAGAAAAACAGAAGAAAAACAAGAAAAAGGAAGAAAAAAGGAAAAAGGAAGAAAAAAAGAAAAAGGAAGAAAACAACAGAAGAAAAAAAGAAAGAAGAAAAAAAAGGAAGAAGAAAAAAAGAAAGAATTTTTAAAATTAAATACGTGAAAATACGTGAAAGAATTTTTTGTGTCTAATAAAATCAATTTTTTGAAATACACGAATAATTTTTAAATTCACGAATATGTCATGAATCAGTGAAAAAATTAAATACGTGAACTATTCTGAAATCCCTAAACATTTTTTGAATACACAATATGTTTTTATTCCTGTTTTTTCCACAAAATCATCAATATTTTTTGAAAACCTTTTTTTTTGCAAAATCACAATGTTTTTGTATCCATGAACATTTTATGATTCATTTTTTTGAATTCACATACATTTTATGATTTCTCAAATATCTTTTTTCATTGCTATATTTTGATATACTGAATTGTTTTAAAGATGAAAAGGATAAAAACAGGAAAAGAAAAAATGAAATGAAATGAAAAAGAAAAGAAAAAAGAGTGTGGCCAGCACCCCCCGCCCTGCACATGGGCCATCCCGACCCTACATATATTCGTCTCCATCCGCATCCCTGGCCAAACCCTAGCCAGTCTACTCCAAGCCTCCCCTCTCCGTGACGCCGTCGTCTGCCGCCCCGTCTCGCGCTCTACCGCGACACCCTCTCCCACCCCTTCCTCGCCCCCTCCTTTCGCCACCGCCCTTTCGCCACCGCCACCGCCACCGCCCCCCTTCTTCACTTAATTAATTTGTTTTTACTACATGTTTTCACTTTTGTCGATAAGAGAACAAAAAAAGATTGCTTCAAGAAGCTTATGGAACATTTCGTTCTACCTCCGGAATACAACAAATTCGATGAGGAGGGTAACAAGATTGAGGAAAACAAGGAGAGGAGGAGGCTAGTCAAACAGTTCGCTCTTCATAAGATGGCCGACGCATTCCGGAAATTCAAGCAAAATCTAGCCCATGACTTTGTCAAGCAGAACAAGACTCCGGATTTCAAAGGACAATATGAGAAACTGAAACATGATTGGCCAGAATTTGTGAAGCAAAAGAAATCGGAGCAGTTCATTCAAATATCGAAAAAAATAAGGAAAATGCGGCTAAGAAGGAGTACAATCATGTTATGGGGCCAGGAGGGTATCGCCTTTGGGAGCCTAGGTGGGAGAAGATGGAGAACGAGCTGAGGGCGCGAGGAATCCGTCCAGGTACGGAGGGATGGGACCCAAGGGCCAAAAGCTGGTGGTACGGGCATGGGGGAACGCTGAACCCGGAGACAGGGGAGTGTGTTTACCGGGGCAAATTAATTAAACCCACCCAAGCCCTTATTAACGCAATGAGGGATGCTCAACAGGGGAAGATCAAGTTCAACAGAGAGAACGACGCGCTGACAAAAGCCCTCGGGAATCCTGAACACGGAGGACGTGTACGAGGCATAGGGCACATTCCGTGGAAAATAGGGTTCCCCCAGAACGATGACCCGTACGGTTACAGAAGCCGTAAGAGAAAGATGGATCGGGAAGCAGATGTTGTGGCGCGGTTGGCATCGGAAATGGATGTGATGAAGAAAACCATGAGTGTACTAGTAGCCGAAAGAGATGCAGCTCGGGTGCAGCATGAAGATCATCCAGCGGATCTCGGAAGCCAGCAGCGGAGAAGCAGCGTGGCTTCCACGGAGGCCCCACCGGCTGGTGCAGATGCACCGACGATCGAAATTACTGCACCGGAGCCTCTGGTGGTCCAAATTACTGCACCGGAGCCTCTGGTGGTCGAAATTACTTCACCGGAGCATCCTCGCTACCCCGTGGACGATATAAAGGAGATGAAAGAATGTCATCTGTATTATCCTATC
>NC_041381.1:690996802-691033315 GCF_002162155.2 Triticum dicoccoides | reverse complement strand
CTCCGCCCCGACGGCCACCTGGCGCCCACGTGGACGGGCCTTTAGTCGCGGTTCTTAAGCAACCGCGACTAAAGGGGGGGGGCCTTTAGTCGCGCCCGTTCTGTCGCGGTTGCGCAACCGCGACTAATGGCAGTTGCGAACCGCGACCAAAGGCCCTTTTTCCACCAGTGTCCGAGAGGCACGCTAAATCATGCCTCTCACGGAAGAAAAAAAATAGAAAACTTTTTTCTTTCCGTTTCTGAGAGGCACGACCTCTCGTAAAAGCAAAAAACCGTGCCTCTCGCGCAAGCAAAAAAATTGCGTCTTTTCATGCAAAAAGTTATTGTTTTTCAAAATAAATCGCCCAAAAGCTAAAAAAGACCGGTGAAAAAACAAAAGGTCAAAAAAAAAGTTTGAAAAAACAAAAACGCGTGCAAAGAAAAACCCGGAGGGACCGCCCAGAGCGCGACACGTGACGGCGGCTGAGATCGCCAAGTGGCGCGCTCTCAGCCCACCTGCAAGCGGTCGTTGCGAAGCTCCCGAAGGGACGCTCATCAACTAGTTTGTCTCACAAATTAATGGAATGGCGTACAAGGCACTCACATCTGGTCCGGGCCAGTTCGGCATCTCCTCGCAAGTGCTCCTCCTGGTTGTGGCGACCATTTTTTCATTAATTTTTAGTCTTTGGTTTTTTGGGTTTTCCCTTCGCTCTATTGGTTTTCTTTTGGTATTCCTTTTGAGTTAGAATTATTTTGAATTTTTTTCTCAATATTACAAGTAAAGTACCTACCTTTCAAAAAGTTCCTGAAATTGCAAAAAAAATTCTTATGAATTTTAAAATAGTTCACACAAATTTAGAACTATTCACTATTTTTCCAAGAAGAGTCCAGATTTAAAAAATCATGCTTTCTAAAAAAGTTGGAGTTCTAAAAACACATTCATGAACTTTAGGAATTTTATACCTATAATAAATATTATAATCATGTGTTCTTTGTAAAATAAAATGAAAAACATACCAAGAACCATAAAATCGGATGATAACCAATAAAATCGATAAAAGAACTGAAACGAACTCTTATATATACTAATGCACCGTGCATCAATATGGCGAGGAGGACTCCCACAGTCCAAGGGCCCGCCAATACAACAACAATTACTTATAATTGAACAGGCAAGCGTATTGGTGAAGTACATGAGGTGCAAGTAACCTTGCCTAATACTAGTTTCATTGGTGAATTCATCCAAGTCAGAGAGAAGCTTAGTGTGACCAAGAAATTAACAAGGGCTATTGGTATTACTAAAGGAGGAACAACTGAGAAATATCTAGTTAAGTTTGATGCTCAGAAGTCTGAGCAATTTGAGCATCAGCGACCGGCTGAGACGTTGATTCCGAATGCGCACGAGTGAGAAAAAAATGCTCAGAAAATAGTAGTATTGTTCAGTGAGGCCACTCTAATTCGTGTGGTTGCCAAACACAACGGCTAGAAACCGATAACTTTTGCCTCATGTTACACTATAGGACGAACACGGGACAAGATCCTGACGTTCCCATCCCTCCCACGGCTACTGGAGCAGCCGGTGAGGGAACCCCCATGATGGTTGTAGCCGGGTCGTCCTCCTTTTCCTCCTTGGCAGCTATGTTTACCCATGCTTGTCATGAGGCACTGTAGCTTGAGGTTTTGTGCACGTAAAATCATCACTTTTAAAGTGATAAGTTAATCGCGTGTGTGTCAAGTGAGAGTGTCCAACCCACTTCATGGTGTATTTAAGCACACATCCATTACTGAGTGCACGCATGCCTACCTTTGCACTAAGATCCACCATTCTCTCCCAGCTTCCACAATATCCAAATATTGATAATTCCCACCACCTTCTCCCCAAGCACGACAAGGTCTAGTCCACTGTCAGTAGGAGCCTCTCCAACGATCTTTATAAAATTCAAAGTAAAAATAAATCCACATCTTCTCATCACAATAGTGCCTTTGTCCAACATACTAACTCACGTAGCACCACCATGACCTTACTAAACCGCACCAATACATGTCACTCAAAATCACTATATCAAAGTGTGAATGCTCTATACACTCATACAAACCAACACCTCGGTGCCATATATCCAACCGGTCATAAATAAGACGCAAATATACAAGACCACTCTAGCGGATAAAAGTTCCACGGTATTCGTAGTTGACAGTCGAGTGGACTACCGTGTGCAAAAAAAAAAAAAGACAGTTGAGTGGATTAGTTTTGGACGGTTTCGGAGTTGAAGAATGAAACTTTGCTCAGGCAATACTAGTTGAGATACCGGAAATAATATAGTTTTCTCCTATGTTAAAATGCAAAGGCCAATTATTTGTTCATTTGCAGTATGTGTTTCGAGTCTTAAGTTTCCCCGGCCGTGTGTAGCTAGCATTTAACCGCTAGTGTCACGGACATTCACAAGCAAGCTGGCGCAACCAGACAACCACCATCTATGCAATCTGCCCAGCCAGCCATGACCATGGGGCCTGGATATTCCACGAGATACATACTAGCTAGCGCCATATACACAAAACAAATAAAGGATCGCTAGTTGTTGGATGGCCTCTAGCTTTAGTTTTTCCAGAGGAGCTAACAAAATTCGGTAATATCACGCCACACTATCAAATAAGGTTGCATTCGACAATAGGAGGGTTTAGTGACATATTTGACTTTTTTAGTGGGAACTTTGCGTTTAATTTATTCATAAAGTTTAGTGATTACAATATCGGATACACACTCTGATGGTTCATGCAACCACGACTTGCACATATTATTGCCACAAGACACTCTAGCTAAGACATGTGTCGCTTCATTTACCGTTCGCCCCTCCCACTTCACCTAAAGCCTTTCTCTGGACCTTAGCAAGTCCTTGATCTCCTCAATGAGCGGCTCGTAGACCGACCTGTTCAACTCCCCCTCCGTTAGGGATCTTGCCGCAATTTGATCATCTGTCTCCAGCACCACCATAGGCAGGCCCAGTTCAAGCAATAACTAAATAGCCCACCTGCATGCCAACAAGTGAACCAACTCCTGAGAAGAGACTAATGGGGAAAACTGACAAGCTCTCAATCTGCTCCATCCCCGGAACTCTTTCAACTGTGCCATCAACGTTCACCTTAATCCACTCCTCCTCCGGCGCACACCAGAGCTGCTAAGGTTGGCCGGGACAGGCTTGTCTAGCCTCTTTGACCACTCCTCCTACAAATTTCGGGCCTAGTCAGCGACCTATGCAGGATCCTCTATACCGTTGCCATCTCTTGCATTGTTTCGAGCAAAGCCACACTTGATATATGGCCATTATCACCATTGATTGCTCATTTCACTTAGATGGTCCAAATACCAATTTCACATATAATATGCACTATCTTTTATAAGATTGACTTGTTTGGCGTTTTTATAATATTCAACTATTTGAATATTATTTGATATTTTTATTTTTTCAAAAAGCGCTTGCTGCTTCGGCTGGTATCATTAAGAATTAACATGACCTCCGACACCAACTGGAAAAAATCAGGAAAACCTAGGTTTCTACGTGTTCCATCCACAACAGCATATATAAGAACTACACGCAACAGGAAATGAGATGATAGGGTTGTTTCCAAATTGACCCAACTCCTTAGATTTCTTAGCATTTGCGTGGTGAGACCCCATCAAAATCCAGGATTAGATCAGACTGGGTATCCTAATCCTTTACCATTTCTATTAGTCTGATTTAAGAAAAAGTATTCTGAATGAGCCCTACGAGGTAATTGGTCGCACATGACAGATAGTTGCAACCCAACCCACGGTTGCTATACAAGATAACTGCATAAATGAGAAGATATGCAAGATTACAAGTGGGCAACTAGGCGCACGGAACAGACGGTTGCAAGCTATGTTTTCTATACAGGACAACAATGAGCTATTGGTGCAAGCACCCACAGCCTAGAGATAGTGATAGCTATTGCATTGACCCGCGTCTACTCTTTTCCACATGTGTTGACAGTCATCTAATACCACTGCCTCATAATATAAAAGTGTTTTTTGACACAAACGCTTTACATTATGAAACGGAGGGAGTACAAAATTTTAGGTAGCCCTTGATTTTGTTCCGGCGAGCATTGCTTTGTTTATTCATTGCTTTTGTGTGGGCGGGGTCCGGAGATGCCGCCACTAGTGAGCATTTATCTGATTGTCTCTTAGATTTAGGGGCAAGGGAGGTGTACCCAAGCATGAGACTTCAGTGACAAGTTGTAGCTGATCAACTCTACCAGTCCAAGTCCAAGTTAGGCGTATATGCATGCTGCAATTGGCATTGCATATACCCCAATTTTGGTTGCACTATCGTACGTCTTGTTGTGCCTGCTGTCACTTGCACAAAGAAAAAAAATATTGTAGCACCTCCATCTTACCGTTGGTGCCGACTATAAATTCCAGCCCGCCTGTAATCATTCCCAACTCATCAGCTCGATCATCATCGTCTCCTAAGGCCCTAGCTAGCTAGCTCCACTATACAGACCACCGAGGGCATGGCGCTGACGAGTCGCCTTCTGGGCGTCCTCCTCGGCATCACAGTGCCGCTGCTCTTCTTCTCCCGTGCAGGTAATCGTCGCGGAGACGTTATCCCGTAAAAAAAAAGATTATCGTATGTCTTTCTGGAAACATATATACGGCGTAGGTGCATGATATTTTTTTAAAAAAATGGAGAAGGACACACGGCCTTTGCATCTGGACGATGCATGCAGCCACTTTATTAATTATTCACACAAGACCTTACAAAGTCATACAACAGTAAGACTTGTAGGTGCATGATATAACTTTTTATTTTTGAGAAAGAACGATAACCATTGCCTTTGCATTGAAGTGTATGACTTAATTGTGATGTTTCTTATTGTACACGCACGTACTGCAGAGGGGGGCGAGGTAGGCGTATGCTATGGGAGGATGGCCACTAACCTGCCTGACCCGGTGACTGTGGTGCAACTGCTCAAGAAAAACGGCATCACCATGGTGAGGATCTACGACACCAACCCAACGGTGCTGGCCGCCTTGGCCAACACCGGCATCAAGGTCACGGTGGAGCTAACTAACGAGGAGCTGGCCTCCGCTGCCACGGACCAAAATTTCGCTGATCAATGGGTGCAGAACAATGTGAAGGCGTACTACCCGGCCACGCAGATCAATGGCGTGACAATCGGGAACGAGGTCTTCAAAGAGGCTAGTCAGTTGAACTCCCAGCTCGTCCCGGCCATGAAGAAGGTGCAAGCGGCGCTGGCTCGACTGGGCCTGGCGGACGCCGTGAAGGTGACCACGCCCATCGCGTTCGACGCGCTCAAGACGTCGTTCCCGCCCCCCGAGGGTGCGTTCCGTGACGACATCGCGTTGTCGGTGATGAGCCCCATGGTCGACTTCTTGCAGGAAACCGGTCGTACCTCATGATGAATATCTACCCGTACCTTGCGTACCTGAGTACTCCGGGCATGTCCATCGACTATCTCTTGTTCCGCCCCAACGTTGGCGTTGTTGACAAGAATAGCAAGCAAACGTACTTCAGCCTCCTCGACGTGCAGCTTGACGCTGTGTACTATGCGATGGAGAAGCTGCCGTCCTCCAGCCTGCGTGCTGGGGGGATGAGGAAGCTCACAGCAGGGGGCGGAATACTGGAGGTGAAGCTTGGTGAGACTCACCATCCAACCAGAGGCCACCATGGCGTGGGAACAAGAGCCAACGCCCAAGCGTTCACCGATGGTCTCATGAGCAAAGTGCGTGGCGGTAACTCCGGCACCACCTCAAACAGATATAACCGGCTCGCCACCAGTGCTGTCGGCACCCCGCACCGTCCCAACGCCGATCTTGACGTGTACATCTTCGAAGTCTTCAATGAGGACAACAAGCCCGAAGACGAGCAGGACTTCGGGTTGTTCTACCCGAACCAGCAGCCCGTGTACCAAGTCGACTTCGTCCATGGCGGCACTGGTGCCGGCCCCGTGCAACCGAGCTACTGCACCGCGAAGGCCACGGCCGGGGACGCGGCCTTGCAGGCGGCGCTGGACTACGCGTGCGGCCACGGGGCGGACTGCAGCGCCATCCAGCCAGGCAAGTCCTGCTACGAGCCCAACACCAAGCTGGCGCACGCGTCGTACGCCTTCAACGACTACTACCAGAAGAACGGCCGGGCCAGCAGCGCGTGCGACTTCGGCGGTGCCGGCAGCATTGTCAACCAGGCACCATCAGGTGAGTCCTTGAATACGACAACTATCTGCTCCACACAGGAAGGCTGCCATGACGATTCCATTGCTTATAAGATTGTGGAAGCGTTCCTACTCCCTCGTAAGGGAGCCGCAGGTATATATTGATCGAGGCAGGAATCGCCCCTGCCGTGGCGTACAAGTTGAACGAACAGATCGCAGGGATACAGTTCCTGTTACAGAAGGAATAGGAGAAGGAGTTGTATACGGGAAGGAGAAAGAGATAGACTACTTTGAGATTACAATGAGAAAATATCTATTTGTCTAACACCCTCCCTTAATCTCAACTATCCTAAATTAAGATTATTCTTGAATGCTTCAAATGGCTTGACTGGTAATGCTTTGGTAAACCCATCTGCTACTTGATCTTTGGAGGGAATGAATCGTATCTCCAACTTCTTCTCTGCAACCCTTTCTCGTACAAAGTGAAAATCAATTTCAATATGCTTTGTTCTGGCATGAAAAACAGGGTTAGCAGATAAGTAGGTAGCACCCAAGTTATCACACCATAGACATGAGATGCGTTGTTGCTTTACTCCCAATTCCTTAAGTAAAGACTCCAACCAGATAACTTCAGCAGTAGCATTTGCGAATGACTTATACTCAGCTTCTGTGCTTGATCTCGACACTGTTGCTTGCTTTCTGGCACTCCAAGAAATAAGATTAGAGCCAAAGAAAACTGCAAAACCTCCAGTTGATTTTCTGTCATCACTACAGCCTGCCCAATCAGCATCAGAAAAAGCACTAACAAGCGTGGAATTAGAGCGTCTGAATTGAAGTCCCAAGCTTGCAGTATGTTTGATATACCGTACAATCCTTTTTACAGCTGTCCAATGACTAGAGGTAGGAGCATGCAAATACTGACAGACTTTGTTGACAGCAAATGAAATGTCTGGTCGTGTCAAGGTTAAATACTGTAATGCTCCAACAACACTTCTATACCTTGTACTTTCTTCTTCCTTAAGTATCTCACCTTCATATGCTGAAAGTTGTTCTGAAGCCGACAATGGTGTGGGTGAAGGTTTGCAATCCTTCATCCCAATACGTGTTAGAAGTTCAGTGACATATTTTTCCTGTTTTAACTCTATGCCATCTTGAATCTTCTTAACTTCAATCCCTAGGAAGAAATGCAAGTCACCAAGGTCCTTCAAAGCAAATCCTGAGCTTAAATCATTTAGAAGGGCATTAGTGGCATTCTGTGAGGAACTTGCAACTATGATATCATCCACATAAATAAGCACAAAAATGATAGTGTTTGCCTTGTTATAAATAAAGAGAGAAGTGTCAGCTTTTGATGCAGTGAAACCAAGATATTTCAACCTTGAGCTCAACCTAGAGTACCATGCTCGAGGTGCTTGTTTCAAACCATAAAGAGCCTTGTCAAGTTTGCACACATGATGTGGTTTTAGCTTGTTTTCATACCCTGGTGGCTGCCTCATATAAACCTCCTCTTCCAGAACACCATGTAAGAACGCGTTCTGTACATCTAGTTGTCTTAGATTCCATCCCCTTGATACAGCAATAGCTAGGACAAGTCGTATAGTCGCAGCTTTAACAACAGGACTAAAAGTGTCCTCATAATCGATGCCACAGCGTTGTTTGAAACCTTTTGCAACTAGACATGCCTTGTATCTATCAATAGAGCCATCTGCCTTCTTCTTGATTCTATATACCCATTCGCAATCAATAATATTTTTACCTCTCGGATTTGGCACTAGATGCCATGTCTTGTTCTTCATTAGTGCAATATATTCTTCATCCATCGCCTTTTTTCCATTTTAAATCTCCAAGTGCATCACCCAAGTTTGTTGGTTCTCCTAAAATACATAACATTCCATACCGTATAGTTCCGCCAGTTCTTATTTTTGGATTTTTAATACCTTTTTGTAGCCTGGTCATGACCCTTGAGGTAGTGGTAGCATTCGGTTGCACAGGAGATTGCATGATCTGACTGGCTGCAGAAGATCCTGGAGATCCGTCCAAAACCATGTTCTGAGCTGATTCAGCAGATCCGAATGTAGCAGATCCTGTAGTCACCTGTGTGTCTGCTCCAGAACCGGGACTACCATGGGCCGCAGAGATAACCGCCGCAGGGTATCCCGCGCCCTCCCTGGTTGGCTGCATCTGGGTGGACCGCGCGGCCCTGCGTGATGACGCGGCAGCAGCGGACCGGCTCGCGAGGCCCTGAGCGCTGCCCGCTGCCGAACTAGAACCGGCACTGGCGCTGTCAGGCGCGTGATCCAAAGCGGATCTTTGCGCATGATCCAAGGCTGACTGACGCGCAGGTGTGGCAGGAGCAGCCAAATCATCCTCGTGCTCCACGCCTGCTGCTCCTTCTTCATGCACATGAAATAATGCTTCATTTTGTACTGGATTTTCATGATTTTGATCATTTTGACCTCCGTTTTCTTCAGGCACCTGCACACGTATATCAACAAGAGAAGAACTAACAGGAGTATTAACACATTGGTTAGCACAATTGTTATCGCCCCCTTGATCAAAATTCGGAAGAAGAAGAATTTCTTTACGAAGAAGGGCGCCAGCATTTGGATGGAGAGACTTGAAAGGAAAAACTGACTCGTCAAAAACAACATCTCTGGATATATAGACCCTTCTAGTGAAAACATCAAGGCATTTAACCCCTTTGTGCATAGGACTATAGCCTAAGAAGACACACTGCTTGGAACGAAAAGCAAGTTTACGTGTGTTGTAAGGTCTAAGATTTGGCCAACATGCACAACCAAAGATGCGAAGAGATGTGTAATCTCGATTGACACCGAAGAGACGTGTGATGGGATTCTCAAATTTTATTACTTTGCTAGGACGAATATTTATAAGATATGTGGCAGTAAGAAAGGCTTCATCCCAGAATTTTAGAGGCATAGATGCATGAGCTAGCAATGCTAGTCCCACTTCAACAACATGACGATGTTTTCGTTCAGCAGACCCGTTTTGTTGGTGAGCATGAGGATAGGAGACATGATGTGAAATTCCAATCTTTTGGAAGAATGAATTGAGTTTCTCATACTCACCACCCCAGTCTGTTTGCATGGCAAGAATTTTAGAGTTTAGTTGGCGTTCAACAAGATTCTGAAAATTGCTAAAGACTTGAAACACATCAGATCGTTTCTTTAGCAAATAAATCCAAGTAAACTTGCTATAATCATCAATGAAGCTCACATACTATGAAAATCTACCAACTGAAGTGGGGGCTGGCCCCCACACATCTGAAAAGATAAGTTGCAAAGGAGCAGTAGATACACTGGTAGAGATGGGATATGGCAGTTGATGACTTTTAGCTTGTTGACACGCATCACAAACTGACTCAACACTAGACTCATAAGGGAGTTTATTTCTACTAAGAACATGCTGAACTATAACTGAAGATGGATGACCCAAGCGTCGATGCCACTTTGCCGAAGATGGTTTGGTGACACTCCAGACTTGTTTATTTGACCATGATGAAGATGATGACACGAGTGGATAGAGACCTCCTTCACACTTTCCTCTAAAGATGACTCTCCTCGTTGCCAAGTCCTTAATCACAAAAGAATAGGGATAAAAGATGATGAGAACATTATTGTCAAGAGTGAATTTATGAACAGACATAAGATTTTTCGATGCATGAGGAACATGTAGAACATCTTTTAGATGCAAATTTCTAATGGGGTTTTTAACAATTGAGTTTCCAATATGAGTAATATCCATACCAGTTTCACTTGCCGTGTGCACTTGGTCACCTCCGTGGTACCTTTCTCGCATCGTTAGCTTGTCGAGTTCCCCCGTGATGTGCTCAGTGGCGCCAGAATCTGCATACCAGTTTGTATCAATCCCGTAGGAGTTGGTGACGAGGTTGGCCTTCTTTTTTTCTTCATGATCCTCCTCATAGCGATGCCAACAGGCCCTTGTGCCCCCGGCATGATACTTGTAACATATTTGGCACTCGGGATAGTCTCCCTCATGCTGTTGTTGCTGCTGTTGTGGTGGTTGTCGCTGACGTTGTTGATAGCCGCCACCACCATTGCCGCGAGCAGGAGAGGAAGAGGGGCGATCGCCACGACCACGCCCCCTGTTCCCTCGCCCACGACCTCCTCTGTTGTTGCGACCTTGCCCACTCCCTCTATAGACAGCGTTGGCAGAAGAGCGAAAGCCGGTTGGCCCATCGCCTAGCATCTCCATCCTTTGATCAAACGAAGAGATCAGCGAGAATAGTTCATCAACAGTAATGGAATTCTTGATGGCACCGATTGCAGCAACAACGGGATCATAGTCCCTATCAAGGCCGGCGAGGATGTAGTCCACCATCTCCGGATCGGTCACCGGACGGCCAGCCGCGGCCAGCTCGTCTCCAAGGCTCTTCATCTTGGCGATGAAGCTATTGCTGGACATGTTGCCCTTCTTTGTGTTGGAGATGGCGATTCTCAGATTGGTAATCCGAGATTGGGACTGCGATGCGAACAATGCTGTGAGAGCAGTCCAGAGATCAAAGGTGCTTTCCTTACCAATGACCTGCGCGAGGATCTCCTGAGACAGAGAGTTCAGCAGGTAGCTCAGAACCTGCTGATCTTTTGACAGCCATGGACCGTACAGAGGATTCGGTCCAGCCGCCATCGACTTGTCCGCCTGCGCAACTTCCACCGTCTTGGGTGGGGCAGCATCGCTGCCGTCCAGCAGTCCAGTCACCTGCGCTCCTCGCAGGGCTGGCATGACTTGCGCCTTCCAGAGGAGGTAGTTCCCCCTCGTGAGCTTCTCCGTTGGTGGTGCGCCCAGGTTGAGCGATGGAGCGGTCGACGAAGAAGCCATGGCGATTTCTGCTGAACCTGTTTCTGTTTTCTGTATCGCTAGATGATGGGAAAGAGGACGGCTCTGTATACCATATAAGATTGTGGAAGCGTTCCTACTCCCTCGTAAGGGAGCCGCAGGTATATATTGATCGAGGCAGGAATCGCCCCTGCCGTGGCGTACAAGTTGAACGAACAGATCGCAGGGATACAGTTCCTGTTACAGAAGGAATAGGAGAAGGAGTTGTATACGTGAAGGAGAAAGAGATAGACTACTTTGAGATTACAATGAGAAAATATCTATTTGTCTAACAGCGTAGGCCGCTGTGACCCGAGCCAGCAGCGCGTGCGACTTCGGCGGTGCCGGCAGCATTGTCAACCAGGCACCATCAGGTGAGTCCTTGAATACGACAACTATCTGCTCCACACAGGAAGCCAGCCATGACGATTCCATTGCTTGCGTAGGCCGCTGCGACCCGAGCCCAAGCTGGTGTGTGGCGAACGCGGCGGTGGGCGCCGCGCGGCTGCAGAACGCGCTGGACTATGCCTGCGGCCACGGCGCGGACTGCACTGACATCCAACCTGGAGCACGGTGCTTCGATCCCGACACCAAGGTCGCCCATGCGTCCTTCGCGTTCAATGACTATTACCAGCGCCATAACCGGGCCGCCGGAATGTTCGACTTTGCCGGTGCCGTTACCATTGTCCGGAAGGCACCAAGTTACTCCCTCCTTTTCGGTTTATAGGGCTTATTTCAAAATTTCAGTTTTCTCATTTTATAAGGCTCAATTTGGTTGTTTTTCATCACATGTTCAGATTCCAAGGTGCATTAAATCATTGCATGCAAGTATTAAGAAAAAATTGACCAATGCATGTAATTTATACATGTATGCATTGCAATTAATGCATTGGTAAACATTCTTTTTTAAGGAAAACAAGAACATTAATTTGGGTGCTTTTGCAAACTCCAAAAGGTATTCCACCATTCACCATCTATCTTGGTTGGTGAGATTTTTAAATTGAGCCTTATAAACCGGAAAGGAGGAAGTATCTGCTTTGTATTTATGATTCTTGTTTCACGAAAACAAAATGTACGAGTCTGTTTGTTAATGGTGATTTCGTATATGTTTGCTTGTTCCATCTTTGCAGAGATAGGCAACTGCGTGCTCCCGTCAAGGGCCTGAACCGAAGAAACTGTAGCCAAGGCGAAGCTTTACTACCACGAGATTAAGCAATAATCCCGACAGATTATCGTCTGCTGCCGGCAAAGTCTAGTTTTCAAATGTAAAACTAGATAATAAAACCATGCTTTTCATCAGGTGCTTTATATATATACCTAGACTTTTTTAAAGAAGATATATATTCCTAGATGTGCCATAAGTATTACACATCTAAATCTTATATCACCGAAGAGTGCATTGCAACGGTTTCGCTAGGATGCAAACGACGAAGATAAAGATATTAGTGTGCTGAGTGGGTTCTCTGCGAAGCCAAAAAATATATTAGCACCGCTATGAAGCAAACGCCAGACCGGATTCACCGTTGTAATATTTTGCTATCTTTTTTGTAGGTTACGTTTTTTAAAAGGATGATTACACGCGCGTCACAACCATCTCTATTGCATTATTTAACAAGATTTTACAAAATAAATATATAGATCAACCCAAATCCACCTTCCTACTGACAATTGGCGCTCTACCTACAAGTTGATGATGTGCCTTGACCGTGCACCACACACACCAAGAAATTTGATGGCCTTACCAAGCCGCTGGCCAGCTAACCGAGGGCACCAACTAGTCTAGCAGACCCTTAGCATAAACCGTATGCGCACGCTGAAGAGTCTGTCACAGCCTGCTTCCACAGTTCCATCTCCAAGATCAATCGATGCACCGATCTTGCCAGACTGTTCTGATGTCTACGCCACCATGACATTGGACAACACCAGCCTCCTACACGCGCCATCAAACGGTATCCAGCACCGAGACCCCGCTGCACCTTGCCGCCAAGACTCGTTGCCGTCGATACCGTAGATGGCATACCGCTCCACCTTGGTCACCGCACGAGAAGCATGCGGAGAACTGCGCCCAGCCACCCCTCTAGCTAGTAGCTACTCCAAAGCGATGTCCCTGGGAGGTAGAGCGACGCGGAATGTCGCCATCGTCCGATCCGCGTGGCCAAGATCTGGGGTTTCCCCCGGAGCAGCCCGAGCGAGGAGACAAGAACTGCACCGATGATGCCTTCATGAAGGTAACGACGCCCCAAGACACTGCCATCGTCTGCCATCAAGGATGACCTGGTTTTCACTGGCATTCCCATCTCCTCGTCCTCACCGCGGGCCAGAGCCGATGGACCAGCAAGACAGGAGGCGACGCAAACCCCAAGCCCGTTAGAACTCCACGGGCAGGAAAGGGAGGCCGCATCCCCACCTATCACGACGCATCTGGCCCAAAACCCTAGGTGCCGCCGCCAAAACCACGGCCGAGGCGTTGCGAGGAACACTTGACACGGTAGCCGCCGGCGTGGATCCGGGCGGCCTGAAGGTCTATGTCAATAGACGAGGGGTTCCCACTAGAGAACAAGCCGTTCAATACTATTCCTAATCCGTTTGATCAAGCAAGCCTATGAGCTTCAATGTTTGAGCCGCGATTCTCATGGCAAAAAACAATGCCATCCTATTTCACACCTTTAGCCTTGATCTCCTAGGTGATGTGGTAATAAACTGCTCTGGAGTCTTCACCCAGGGTATTGATCACCCTGGGAGAATCATGGACTACCTTGCTCTTCGAGTAAGCAAATCGTCTGCCAACGAGAGAGCCTCCCTGATCGCAACAACTACACCATTTCTGCATCTGAAATCTCCCTGAAAACAACAGAAGAAGCTCCCAAGACTCTGTCCAGTGTCCACGTTGATCTTCGTCCAGCCAGCGGGCCAGGGGATCCACACATTGACCTCCGTTTGTCTTGCAGGAACCTCATATATCTTGCTCTGCACCACTACTAGTTCTTCCATGAATTCTCGATGAAGCAATGAGTAGAGAAGGGGCTTTGGAACAGATTTTCATGAATAACTTTCCTCCTTGCACCACAAAATAAGTGTACTATCATTCATCTCGTGCGGCTTGAGGCCATGATTACAAGACTCGATCGTGACGAAGACGTAAACCTAATCCAGCCAACTGGCCTCCATTATGACAAAACATGACAGGACCGCTTCAAGAATCCAGATCGTATATCACCTAGGATATGGCTCAGTAATCGTAACCCCATTCCAAGATACGTCATCTTCCGGTACTAAATCAAACCGGGCATGCACATCCCGGCATTGCCCATATCGTGGAGAAGCTGGAGATGGCGATTCTGTCCCAAAGAAGAATGCAGGCTGTGTCGGTGGCTGAAGCTCCATGGTGTCCCTTGTTAACATGAAAATGACGGTTGATATTTGAGGCCTGTCATCAGGGTCCGGTTGGACACACAGTAGCCCGATGTGGATGCACCGTAGCGCTTGGCTTCGAGGGTATCCATTGAGTGATCCGTCCATCATTTCTGATATTGTTCCTTTTGTCCAGTAATTCCACACCTGGTAGATGGTTAACATGGATGATGCTTTTAGATATGATAATTTAAATGTTACAGTGTTCAAAGGCACTAAAAACTGATGAACATAAAATAAATCCAACACTTACATCACTAATGAGGTTCACGGTATCCCCATAATCTGAACCGCAGTTCCTTCTCCTGGTTATAATTTCAAGGACTAGTACACCAAGACTGAAAATATCGATCTTGGGTGACACACTTCCGTGTATTGCGTACTCCGGCGCCATATAACCACTGCAGAGGATGAACAATTAGGCTTGGAAACACACCTTCACTAAGTGAAATAGTTCATAATTACAAGTATCTTTCTTGTTTTTGCAAACTTAATTATAGGCATTTGACTTACAGTGTTCCGGCAGCTCTAGTGTTTTGAGTATGAGTGTGACCTTCTTGTAGCAGCCGTGCCAATCCAAAGTCTGCGATTTTAGGATCCATCTCCTCGTCAAGAAGGATATTATTAGCTTTAAGGTCCCTGTGGATTATCCTTGGGTTGGAGTCCTCGTGAAGATACAGTATTCCCTTGGCTATTCCAAGAATGATGTTGTACTGTTGCTCCCAGTTTAGAGTATTAACCTCACTAGTATCTGTTGCCGAAAAGAATATGTTCTTACATTAATTGATGCCGAAAATAATCATAAATAAGGAACAATCATAAGAACTCACTTGGCTGAAGAAGTTTGGAAGAAAATAAAACGGTGTATGAATCTTAGTTGTGCAATTTTTTTGCTGGAAATACTACAATAGAGATTTTTTTTTCAATAAAGGACATTTTCACTCTTGATACAACCGCACCGAGCGCATATAACGACCCAGAGTAGTGAATGGAGGGGAAAATAAATACCGAATAGAAAGTTGTCGAGGCTCCCGTTCTTGATATATTCGTAAACAAGCAACGTATCATTCCGATGCGAGCAAAACCCCTGTAATCTGACAAGATTCTTGTGCTGAAGCTCTGCCAATAGAAGCACCTCATTGCGCAACTGATGCAAACCATGCTCAGTTGCTCCCAAGAGCTTCTTCACTGCTATTTCTTGCCCATCCGGCAGTATTCCCTGAAACATGCAAATTATTTTTCAGACAAGGCCTGAATGCGAGATATTCCCTCCGTCCCAAAATATAATAACATTTTTAACACTAGCATAGTGTCAAAAACGTTCTTATATTCTAGGACAGAGGGAGTACATCGAGACTCTCCTTTTTCACTCGCTTTCTTGCTTGCGTTCGTACCTTGTATACAATTCCATAACCGCCTTCTCCAAGCTTATTCGCTTCTGAAAAGTTCTGGGTTGCCTCTTGCAGTGCCGTCAAATCGAAGATCAAGGCTCTCGCCATTTTCTTGAATGCTGGTGTCATGTGAAAAGCAAGAATGTTGTCAGCAAACGGTAAGTCCGGCTGTTGAACAGATCACTGCAGAGGGCCATGCCGTAGACTAGGCCGGGCGCCGTGCCGACGGTGGCGGTGGCGAAGCCGTTTGGGGAGGTGGAGGCGTTGCCGGGGAGTCCCGCGGCAGGCAGCTTCAGGGTCGAGGGAAAGGAGCTGTTGGACGTTTGGGGGTTGCCGTCGCACTCCATTGAGGCCGACTCAGTCGGCGCTAGCAGGTGGACCGCGATGAGCATGGCCAGGACGGTGTAGCCGCCGGGGAGCATGGCCGTGGAAGCGCGTGGGGGGAGACCGGTGGACCAGCTCGCTTTTCTTTGGCACGACGACAGAGCGGCAACGGCGACGGCGACGGCGACGCACCATTTGTCATATTTTTTTCCACGGGTACGAGTGGGTGCGCAAGTGGCAATCCAAAGGAGTCAAAGTTGATTGGCCGCCCGCAGAGCCGCTATTTTGGGTGTGTGGTATCATGACTGGCAAGTGGACGAGTCATCAGCCCTATCCAACAGGGCATCAGGAGTGCGCACAAGATTGGACCCGCATGACAGCTCTCGTCAGTGTGCTCAACCCGTCCCTGCCGGCGTCGCTGTCAGCGCCTCACCACGATGTCCTCTCTCCTCGTCACTCCGAGAGAGAAAGCCATGGCATGTCCTGATCTCCCCCTCTACCGACGGAAGATCACGCAGAGGGGGATCTAGATTGAGATAAAATCCAGGGGCATGGTCGATTCAAACCAATCCGGCGGGTCACACGGGGGAGCGGCTTGCCGGGATTCATCACATGAGATGTGGGTGGATCACGCAGTTGGTACATGAGACGAGGGCCCGAGCCAGGCAAACAGGAGGCGACCGGGTCCCTTTGCATGCTGCCGACGCCGCCGCTGGTTCCCACTCCCTTCGTCAGTCGCTCTGGCGGTGGGAGGGAGGGGGAACCTCAGATCTGTGGGTCGGATGTGTTCTCGGTTTGGTTAGGGTTAAGGGAGTTGCTGAAGCCATCGCGGTGAGGTCGTGCCTGAATAAGTTTTCCTAGGCTCCATTCGCAGTCAAACGGGCCTCTTGACTTGGTCTAGGAGCCAATGGGGTGGGGGATCCCCAGAACTTGTTGAGGTCGCGGGCTATGGTGTCTGGAGATCGAACGACACTAGTTGGGTTGGTCATCGGATGGGATGTGGTTGTGTGGAGATGGAGATTATTCTTCCTCCTCGTCAGTATGATTTTTCTGATGTTGTTCCACCTCCTTCTTTGTACTGCTGCTAGAGGGTCCTGCTTGGCTCGGGCAGTTGGCCCTGCCGCAGCGCCGGAATCATATCCTAGTTCACTTTCATATGGAAGGAGCACATCTAGCGGTACTCAAAGCCACATATGGTGAAGGTTGTTGCAGGCGTGTCGGGTGCACCTGTGTGTCCATGTCTTTTCGGCATCGGAGCAAAGAAAAGGCGGACCAGTGCGGCGATTATGTTGTGTTTGAAGATGATGACTTGCTTGGGTATGGATGCAGATTCTTGTGTTGCAGGGTTGTTCTCACAAGGTTCATGGATGATGACACATAACATCTTCGTGTTCCACTGGTTGTTTTAGGGTGCTCTTTATTATTCTGTTAGGGTGCCCTTGTACAGGTTAAGATCTTTGTATTATTTCCTAATTTGAATACAAGCATACTTTCTACAAAAAAAAGATGTGGGAGGACTGGCAGGCTACATTCCGCAGATAGTTCAAAATGCATAACGGATACTACCCTGATACTTTGATACTACCTCGATACAGTTCGATACGTATTCTTCGATTTACATTTTTTAATAAACTAATATTTGATACATGTGGGATACTGCTGTGACACATTTTAGATAAGGAAAAGCATGATGTATCTAACTATTTCTTAATTTTATTTGTATTTACAACTAACTAATTTACTCTGTTTTGATGCCATATTTCCATTTAGAATTTCATATGATCAAAATGAAACTTGGAGTATTAGCTGAAAGACTTCATCACTTGAACAAAAAAGATACACCTCTCATAAAAACTCCTTATTTTCGCATTTTTAATATATTTTTTGTATGGTAATATGTGTCTCATTTATATTGTAAACGTATCCATGTATCCTAATTTTTTTGAAAATTGACGTGTCAAACGTGTCTCCGTATCACATATCCGGTACGTATCTAATTATCCATGCATTGTAGTTGGTAGTAACAAATCCCATTATCATTATGAACCAACCTGTGGTTGGATGGTTAGAGAGACTGTGGTATCCCCAGCCCACCAGGGTTTAAATCCTGGTGCTCGCATTTATTCCTGAATTTATTTCAGGATTTTTGGCGATGCGCGTTCAGTGGGAGGAGACGTTCCCGTCGACAAAGAGGTGTCTACGGTGTATTCGTAAATTTCAAGATGATATGCCGGGTCGGTCTTTTGAAGGTGCTCATTGTACTGTGTTAAAAAAAATCCCGTTATCATCGAGGGTATACCAGATTTGTCAAGCAAAACAAAAAGAGGTGGATCACGAAGCTAAAAGAGAGGGCAAATCTGGTGAGGCTGGCAACTATGGTTAAGAAGCGAGGGAGATCGTTTGCGAAGGGGCACCCATCCTTCGAGGAGACCCTGGTATGGCTGACGGCAGAACTAAAGTCATCGGTACCTCTGTCATGGGAGGGCATCACCATGCTCCACTTCAAGGTGAAGCATGAAGATCAACTTCTATGCCGGAAAGAAGTTGCCCTGAATCTACTCCCTCCGTCCCATAATATTATGGGAGGTCATCACCATGCATGCTCCACTTATAAGAACGTTTTTGACGTTTTTGACACCACTAGTGTCAAAAACGTTCTTGTATTATGGGACGGAGGGAGTTGTAAGTAACTCCCCCCTCATCTCCTTGCATGACCTTGACAAGTGTGGAAATCTTGCGCTTGTTCCTGGTGCAGTGATAATTTTGTTAGAAAGACTCGTCATTGTATTTTTGCACCCATTTTTTGGCTCGATCCTTTGCATGGAGCTCTGACTAGGAGGGAGTGGCGGAGCTTGGCCCAAATAGTTGGGCAGGTCGACTGAAGGAAATAACTACCGAGCTTTTGTTCCATGGTCTAAAAATAGTTATTCACTTATCACTCCATTAGTCTCCTTGAACTCAATTACTACTATAAACCAAAGTCATTGAGGGCAAATGATCGGGATATTCATAGTTTTGTCTAGAGTTTTGTGACTCTTTCATGATGGTGTACGTGTCGATCTGCTCCATTTAATTATAGAGTTATATAGTGTTATATCCGCTCCAAAACATATGGCACAGTTGATTATTTACAGTTTCCAGTTCACAATTTTAGCCGCCATATTTATTTATGATACCATCAATTTTTTTTAGTAAAATGGTGTATGGTACAAACATTTAAAATGAAAGTTGATTTTACATGTCCAATTAGTATACTTCTGCATATCTTATAGTGGTCAAAGTTTTAAGACATTGACAATATGTTTACTTATGCGCCTCATATTTGCAGCAGTACGGGGTATTTATCATATGTATGTACAATGTATATGCTTTCCCGTGTCCTTCTCAAGGCTATTTTTTTTTCATGAAGAATAGCTAGTTTACACTGAAGAATTTGCATGCCTTAATTCTTTCCGTCGATATATTGAATCTCAACCATTGTAATTCGAACATACATGATCCATCACAAACAATAAATTATTTGGACTAAGAGATGCCCACATATTTCTAGTCTGAGTTGTCCATGCATGATTTATTACCGGTAACATCTTTATTATTTTTAAACGAAAGTATTTTGCCAAAAAAATGGCCCCCCAGTTTTTGCTGTGTACATACACATTTATTTTTCTGTTTTAATCTGATAGAAAATATTTTATCCCAACGTGAATCACTAACTAAAGAAAGAATCCGTGTTTTTTTTAACACAAAAAAAGGGGAGTCTAGATGAGGATGCGTATTGTGCTTGGACTTTCTTTTTGTTCTCGGACTCTTTTGGTTGGGTGTTGGGATCACATGCGAGTAGTTGCCTGCTGTATTTTGCAATACCAAACTTATGCTTATGGATGATTGTCTCGTACACCTTCCTTTTTCTAAAGGGAAGGCATATGAGTCGTGTCAAACTTTTGTTTTTTGGAGGAGACATGTCAAACTGTTTGTGTATCATGATATTTGATATTTGTATGTAACGCTACATATTTTAAATCTCAGCCGTCAATATTTAAAACTAACGACTGAGATAATTTAATAATAATAGTAGTACGTTGTAGCAGCAGCAGCAACAGCAAATAGATAGATAGCATAGTATAGTATAAACTTTGACTCGACACATACATATTGGACTTTGACGCACTTGAAGCATTCCATTCCGTGGCTTTGCGGAATGATGAGTCATGCGCATCCAAACTGGTAAAATCGCTTCAATTCAACTGAACTCCAAGGCACCTTTTGCGACTACATTCAATGGAACGGAGAAAGTTCACCCGCCCAGTTATCTCTTTTCATTGGCAGAAGATTGCTACTCCCTTCATCTCATAATATAAGAGCGTTTTTGACCTAAGTACTTCTTAGTCACGGGCGACGGGGATGTGAATGCTAGTTGCAAAAAACGGACAAGGACTTGCTTTGCCAATTGCCATGGTCGTCGACAAGGACGTTCACTAGGCAGGCACCAGCAAGTTTAATCCCCCCGTCTGCAAAACATAGTAGTACGTTCCAACAACCATGCGCACCACAAGGCCGAGGATGATGTCTCACCGGCTCGTCCTGTCCGTGGCCATCGTCGCGGCCCTGCTTGTGCCCGGAGCCACGGGATACCCGTGGAAGGACTGCGGCGACGGCCAATTCGCGGCCGGCAGCAAGTACCTGGCCAACATCAACCTCCTCGCGGCCTCGCTCCCCAAGAACGCCGCGGTGTCCCCGGACCTCTTCGCCACCGCCGAGGCCGGCGCCGCCCCGGACAAGGTCTGGGCCCTCGCGCTCTGCCGCGGCGACGCTAACGCCACGTCCTGCCTCAGCTGCCTCGCCCAGGCCTTCCGGGACCTGCCCAACGTGTGCGACTACAGCAAGGTGGCCACCATGTACTACGACTCGTGCACGCTCCACTACTCCAACGCCTCCCGGGACCCGGCGCCGGTGGCGGCGCGGACGTATAGGTACTGGGAGAGCACAAATGTCACGTCCGAGCAGGCCCAGTTCAACAGCCTCGTGGCCAGGCTCGTGAACGCCACCGCGGACTACGCCGCGTACAACTCCACGCGCCGGTACGCCTCCGGGGAGGCCGACTTCGACCGGGAGTTTCCCAAGATCTACAGCTGGGCGCAGTGCACGCCCGACCTCACCGGGCCGCAGTGCCGACAGTGCCTCGCCAAGAACACGGTGCTGCTGCCGGAGTATTTCGTGGATAGCACAGGAGCCAGAGCTCTGCAGGTCAGGTGCAGCTTCCGGTACCAGACCTATTCCTTCTTTGATGGCCCTGTCATGGTGCGGCTGCCAGCACCATCATCGAGCACCCAAGCACCCGCGCCTGCTCCTGCGCCTGTTGCGGTACCCACGGGTTTGACGCCGAAGCCGGCGACGGCATCCACAGAAGGTGAGCTTTAATTTTCACCCTACCATGCTTGCATTTGCCTTGCCAACGATTTAGCACAGTGATTGACAACAAACCATTCAGTGTCAAACTTTGCCAAATTTTGAAGCACGCTAATAACTTTTCTGTACCTACCTTCTAACAAAAAGGAGCCATGTGGAAAATACTGTCGAGTTAGAGGGCCTAGAGAAAAAAAGTTTAAGTTTACAAACCAAGTGAGATAGCAACCCAAATTTTGAGAGAAATATGAAAAAAAAAAACAGTTTTGCTAGAACTCATCTAGATGAGATATAATTTGGTCCCATTCACCTTTTATAGCCATTGGATGTGATGCTATAAGATGCGTGTATGCTGACGTGGGTTGTATCTATTCTTGTTTCCAAAGTGAATGAGACCAAATTATATCTCATGTAGATGAGTTCTAGGTACTCCCAAAAAAAATCCCTTTTCTAACACATGTTTTCCATTTGAGCTGACATTTTTATTGTACATTGCTCAATTCACAGGTAGAAAATACAGTGTCCCTGGCATTGTTCTTATTATTCTGCTGCCTACTGTAGCTGCCATAAACCTTGTGGCTTGCTTCTTTTTCTGGAGAAGGAAGCGGCCACTAGCAAAAACAAAACAGCAAAATTCACCAATTTACAACGGGAAATATTTCAAAGGACCGAAAACGACCTAGACCCTGTACTCGATCGTTGTGACATTGTTATCCACCATTAAACAGATCCCAGTTATTTCGCCGACGAGGAGGACAATGAAAGTGTAGACTCGATGTTGATTGACATTTCAACCTTGCGAGTTGCAACCGGGAATTTTGCAGATAGCAACAAGCTTGGTGATGGCGGATTTGGTGCCGTGTACAAGGTGCTAAATAGACATATTTCTACTAAAATTGCCAACCATATTGAGATTTTGTTAATTGAGCTTAACTTTGGTTCAATCTTTTAGGGTATTCTTCCAGACGGTGACGAAATAGCAGTGAAGAGACTATCAAAGAGCTCAACACAAGGAGTAGAGGAGCTCAAAAATGAACTCTCTTTGGTTGCAAAGCTTAGGCACAAGAACCTTGTCACACTTCTTGGCGTCTGCTTGGAGCAACAAGAGAGGCTGCTTGTCTACGAGTTCGTTCCTAACCGAAGCCTCGACCTCTTCCTTTTCGGTACTTACAACTGAAGCATGCTCAAGTCAATTATGGCCTCCTTCTCGCTACATATTCAACATTAATATATTCTATGTCCATTTAATTTAATAATAATAAGCAGATGCTGAGAAACATGTAGAACTGGATTGGGAAAAGAGGTACAAGATCATTAATGGAATTGCTCGAGGATTGCAATACCTCCATGAAGACTCCCAGCTCAGAGTGGTCCACCGTGATCTCAAAACTAGCAACATATTGCTTGACAAAGATATGAATCCGAAGATATCAGATTTTGGAATTGCGAGACTATTTGGGCAAGACCAGACCCATGGAATAACGAAACATGTCGTCGGCACATAGTAAGTACTATAACACTTATATCTTGCTAATCCAAGTGGTATGTTGCTTAATAATCTAGTGGTAAGTGGCTAAATATAGTGTACCCCACCATGTTCTTACAGCGGATATATGGCACCGGAGTACGTGATGTGTGGGAACTACTCTGTGAAATCTGATTCATTCAGCTTCCGCGTCATGGTTCTTGAGATTGTGACGGGAAGGAAGAACAATGACTACAATAATTCTGAGAAATCTCAAGATCTTCTGAATGTGGTATGTGCTTGTTGTTCGAATATCTAATCACCATTATTACTAGAGAACAACGTGTTAACCACTTAGTTGACCATAGTTTTTTTCTAACGAGGCAAAAATTTATCCATTTCATTAATTAAGAAGAGAGCTTTCCGATTAATTAGAGGAAAAACTGGTGAAAACATGCACTTCGACTTTTAAGCTCATGGCTTCCAAAAATGGTGCAGATGTGGGACCGTTGGATGGCCACAACAGTGTTGGACATGATGGATCCGTGCATGAACACCAGCTTCTCAGAGAGCTGCGTGCTAAGATGCATCCATATAGGGCTTCTGTGTGTTCAAGAAAACCCGGCTGATCGACCACTTATGTCGTCTGTGGTCATGATGCTCGGAAGCGATACCGTGCCTCTCTCTGCCCCATCTAAGCCGGCGTTCTACACCAAGGAGGCTAGCGACAACTTGGGCATCGAGTCACATCACCGTCGGCTCCATCTTCCTGCCGGAGACACCCAACGGCCTCGTCCGACAAGGTAAAGACCATTTAGTGGTCAAGGCATTACTGCACAAGATGAGAGGCTTTGAAGCCGTCGACCAAGAGCTAGATGATATCATCGCTGCTAACATCCTAGCTACAAAGCCCGGCGACAACGGCATGCACATGATCTTGTCACAGCGGCGGTACCGCCCACAGCTTGCCATGGCCATCCTGATACCATCCTTCTCACAGGTGAGGCTACAGATGAAATGGGATATACTAGCATTTAAAAATATGGCAAGTTAGTACCATGCACTTCGGAGAGCATTCATTGTTATTCTTATCATTTTTCTTCTTCTTCTTCTTCTGTGCGACAGCTTACCGGAATCAGTGCCATTGGGTTCTACGCGCCGGTGCTGCTATGCAGTATCGGCGTGGGTGAGAGTGCATCCCTGATGTCAACCATCATCCTCGTTTTTGTCTCCTCGGTGTCAACACTAGTATCCATGTTCACCGTCGATCGCTTTGGTAGGCGGACCCTCCTTCTCATCGGTGGCATCCAGATGATCATCTGTGAAGTCCTTATCGGTGCTATCATGGTTGCAAAGCTTGGCGATGAGGGTGGGATCAGCAAGACGTATGCTATCATCCTCATTTTTCTCATGGGTGTCTATGTAGTGGGCTTCGGATTGTCATGGGGCCCGCTGGGCTGGCTAGTGCCCAGCGAGATTTTCCCATTGGAGATCAGGTCAGCCGGGCAAAGCATCACTGTGGCCTCGTGCTTTGCGTTCACCATATGCATTTCACAGTTCTTCCTGGCCATGCTATGCCAGATGAAGGCATACTTGTTCTTTTTCTTTGCCGGATGGATCATGGTGATGACGGCTTTTGTCTACTTCTTCTTGCCCGAGACCAAGGGGCTGCCGATTGAGCAAATTGGCAAGGTGTGGGGGAAGCACTGGTTCTGGAAGAAGGTTCTGGGGGTTGGTGAGGTGACTGCAAGCTATTGAGAAGCTCTCAAAGTTATATTTGTATTTCATGTAATTATTCTGCGCTTGTTTTTGTCTCGGTTGTCTAAATTGTACAAATAAACTATTTTTCAAGCAGCTATGATGATAGATGTGTGTAGTTTTGTAAACTTGTTGTGCAAAAACCTTAAATTATTGGTTAACTATTTTGCACAAGCTGAAGTTATGTACATAGATTCAAATTATGCAAGCAGATAGTTTTTTTTTTTTTGAGAAATTGCAACCAGATAGTTGTGTGTTGACGCCTAACTCACAACGAGAAATTTTAGTGAGACTTCGGGTGACCAATGGGCCATTTTTGGTTGTGGGCTGAGGCCTAGTTTTGTCGGCTTACGCGAATTATCCTTTTCGAGGATTTTGTGCTCCTAGGCTAAAAGTCTTGTGTGCTTCCATGGGTATTTCGGGCCAACATTTTTTTAGAAAAAAATTACTCTGTATTGTTAGTGTTTTCTTAATTATTCTAATGATTCTTAGACAATGATGGTATCTTTAAAATCTCCTGAAAATTATGTAAAACCATTGTTTGAGGTTGTAGACTTTGCTTTACGCTTTTGTACTGCAATCAGAAACTTTGCATCATAAATTTGTTGTGTGCACCACTCGATGCAAAAGCTGGAATTGAACCTCCTTTCCAAAAAGAAAAAATATATGTCTGCGCTGAACATGCGATGGGAAGACAACATGAGTCCACTTTGGACATTACTGAAAAACGAGTCCACTTTGGACATGCTAAAATACTCGTCACTATCCACCTCTGCAGACCTAAGAGATTCTCCACTATCATAAGAGTATATTCAACTGGCGTGCAAAATATCAGGCGCGCTGGATAAACCGCCAGTTTGGTGCGTGAGAGGCCGCGCGGCGCACTCCAGCAGACGCACGAAAGTTAGGCGTGCGAAAAAAATTGGCCCGCGCACGGGAAAATGCGGCAGCGCGTGCAGTAGTTTTGGCACGCGACGCCCAGCGAGCTGGTTAAAAGCCGCGCACCGGCGCCCCCAACCGCCACGATTTCCCTCCCGCCGCGACTTCTTCCTCGCCTCTTCCAGCACCCTGCTGCCACCGCGCCTTCTCCCTCGCCCCACCGCCGCCGCGCCTTCTCCCGTCCCGCCTCTTCCAGCGCCCGCCATGCCGCCACGCCCCTGGAGCAGCTCGGGCTTCCGCGATGCCCGACTCCGCCCCTCTGGCGTGTATTACGCGAAGATCCGCTCCGGCGATACACGCCTCGGGCTCGGAACATTAGAGACCGTCCACCAGGCCGCCCGCACGTATGACGCGACGGCGTGGCGCCTCGGGCGACCACGATCGCAGAATAACTTCTCCGACATGCGGACACGCGAGCAGGTGCAGGAACTCGCACCTCCCCGCGACTAATTACCAACAAGCTAGTTGCAAAAAACAGACAAGGACTTGCTTTGCCAGTTGCCATGGTCGTCGACAAGGACGTTCACTAGGCAGGCACCAGCAAGTTTAATCCCCCCGTCTGCAAAACATAGTAGTACGTTCCAACAACCATGCGCACCACAAGGCCGAGGATGATGTCTCACCGGCTCGTCCTGTCCGTGGCCATCGTCGCGGCCCTGCTTGTGCCCGGCGCCACGGGATACCCGTGGAAGGACTGCGGCGACGGCCAATTCGCGGCCGGCAGCAAGTACCTAGCCAACATCAACCTCCTCGCGGCCTCGCTCCCCAAGAACGCCGCGGTGTCCCCGGACCTCTTCGCCACCGCCGAGGCCGGCGCCGCCCCGGACAAGGTCTGGGCCCTCGCGCTCTGCCGCGGCGACGCTAACGCCACGTCCTGCCTCAGCTGCCTCGCCCAGGCCTTCCGGGACCAGGGTTTTGGATTTCGGTTTGCAGAATTTTTCGCCCCAGGGCGAAATGGCCGAAAATCGGGTTTTCAGAAAAATTTCGGGAAACTTTGGACGAAAAGCACAAACCAAAATTTGAATTTTGGGACGAAAAATGACCGAAATTTGAACGAAATTGACCGAAATTTGCCCAGAAATTTGAAATAGCCACAAGAAGACATGTACAAGCAAAATATAGAATCACAAAGCAGCAATTTACATGTTATACCAGATTAGAACTCCATCTCAATGGTAAACATCGGTTCAGAGCATGATATAACATCCAGTAGTCCAGATCTACTCAATAGGCTAGTTAACAGTCCATATTAGCCCAAGGTACACACATAACAGTGCATATTAGAACTTCAAATTACAGTCCAAAATACCCACACACCAATCCCTACTACGAGTCCAAAATACACACACAATAGTCCAGATTCACAATCCACAAGTCATAGAGCAGAAGTAATCGAAGTTCAAACCAGCGCCTCCAAAACACATCAGGTAGACTTCAATTTTCTTCCAGTCTTCAGTCTTGCATGAAACAAAAATGCAAATATGGTCAGAGGCTTCATAAAAATTGCAATACAAAACATCAGTTATGTGTACATGAAACAAAAATGTCTAGCATTACAAATTATATAAACGGCATGGATGCTAGCATTGCAAAGTATGTCCAGGCAGTAAGCTTCTACCATGTTATTTATTACTAACGCAAAAACATGAGTGCAGTATGAAGAAAAATATACAACCAGAAGCTAGCTCATATAAGAAAAAGTAACTTGTTACCTAATAGTAAAGGGAGTTGACGTCCTTGACCTTCTTGGCTTGCCGTCCAGATCTACGATTCACCATATTTTCATCCCTTGTTACCTCAATATCATTCACTTGGCTTCGTGCATCTTTTTCAGCTTGTCTTGGCAAACCTTCTCCATCAGATTCATAATCCTCTTCTTGGCCATCATCACCATCATCAATGTCCATGGATCCATTCGCTTCATCATCATCCTCACTGCTAATGAACTCATCCTCCTCATCTTCACGTACCCTCTTTCCTTTCCTGCTAATTTCCTTCCTTCCAAGATGAGAGGCTTTCCTCCTTGAGTTAAGGCGACGTATTTCCTCCAACACAGCAGTAGCAGCATCAGATCCATCAAGGACTATATGCTCTTCATCCTCGTTCAGCCACTCCATCATTGGGTTTGATTCGTCATGCATAACTGTATCCATCATCACTGCACATGGATCAATTTCCTTCTCCCTATAACTCAGCTTCACAATATCTTCATCTTCTTCAGCACGTAACTACAATGTATAAAAACAGAACCCAAGATTTAGCAAAGTAAATACTTGTAGCATAGCTAAGTTGAGACTTTATGCATAGACCATGGCAAACATACCTTCAGGTTGTAGCGTACAGAAACACTTTTGTGAAGCTTGCAGTATAGAAGGCGATTTCTTTGCTTCGTGTGGACCAAGGCAAAAGCAGTCCAATTCCTCTCACAGCCACTTGAAGAGACACACTGTGAAACAATTCTCAATGCCCACTTCTGCAAATTAGGAACTTCCCCTCCAAACTGGAACCACCACTCAGCTGCATGGTTAAAACAAAGTTAGAGATGCTGAAATGAAGTTGCAACATGAGGCAATAGAGCTAATCAATGGAGATAAGTATCGTGGTTTACTTGGTGCCATTCTTTCTGCGGAAGAGCGTGCCAAACTATGCCTAAACCTCCCACGACATTCCCTATAAGTGCTGATTTCATTGATAGCCAAAAGAGCGCTCTCAGGGTCTGCTATCTTCTCGATGACATCCGTTAGTGCAGAAGCATATTCTGGAAGGTTGCTCAAATTCACCCGATAATGTGTGAACGGATCAAGGACAGCAGCTGTATAAGAAAAGGAGAATCAAGAGAAGTTAATAACCATAAGAAAAAAGCAACAAAATTTCAGTTTCATTAACTTAGTATCTACCTGCAACCATTAGTGTCTCATTTTGCATATCTTCCATCCTCGGGGACACCTTGCTCATGACTCTATCTAACATCTGTGACCCACCACCAAGATGAGAACTCATCTTTTGTATGGCTGTCATCATAGTCTTCTTGAAACCAGATAGAGTACATTTCTTTTGTGTATCAGCATATCTGAGGGCTACATAGAGTGGCTCAAGCAAATCAAGAACCCATTCTAAGGCTGTCCACCACATGTTACTGGATAGCAACTCTTCAGCAAACACATGGTCCGCATCATTCTTCCAAATATTGTTCTTCCAGTCGTCGGACACCATCCATTTCCTAAATTTATCTTTCTTCTCCAAATAACTCTCAAGGAACATAAACACAGTTCCAAACCGGGTGGCATTCGGTTTAATCAGCTCACCACCAACGTTCTTCCTCATGCTATCATGTAGGTTGTTGTGATTATAAAAAAACCTACAGATTTGCTTGGCACTTTTGACTATCACATCAACCTCAGGAAACTTACCTATGTCTTTAAGCATTAGATTAACCGTGTGGGCTGCACATGGCTGCCAAACAATATGACTGAATTCTGGTTGTTCAACAAGAGTTTTACAAGCTTTCTTGTAATTTGAGCCATTATCAGTAACAATCTGAACTACATTTTCGTGGCCTATCTCTTCAACAACAACCTGTTTAATCTCTCTATAGAGAAATTCTGCAACGTAGACAAAGTACTCTATTATAAACGTTTGGCTTCCTCAACTTGAAATGCATCATGATATCAAATAAAAACAGAACAAATATGCTAGAATTAATAACAGAACAGAAATATAGAGCATCATAGTAGAAAGAATTGCAATAGTCATAATTAACCAGAAATAACCCTTTCTCAAAAAATCTAACCTGAATTTTGAGACTGGCCAGAAGCATCAATGGATTTATGGAAGAACATCCGTGTATTGCAATAGACCATGAAATTGATAAGACTCATGCCAGTAGGCCTAGTCCAGGAGTCACACATAACAGTTACACCATAGTTCTTCCAATCTTGCTTGAATAGCTTCAGCCACTCTCGAGACTCTTCATAATTTTTGTCTAAATACTTCCCATCAATCTCTTTTCCAGTTGGAATAGGAGCAGCACCAAGATTTTGAGTGATCTTCATGGCAGCCTGAAAATATGGACAGTCAGCTTTTCGACCAGCGATGTCATTTGCATGAAAAAACTTCGCCCAAGCTTGGCCAACAGCATCCCTTGAGCTGCTATCCATAGCAGTGCTGATCTTGGGTTGCATTGATACTTTGTTGCTCGACAATTGCTTGTCAAAGTAGGCTGTGATACTCTGTTTCCCAAGGGAAACGTGAACACCACCGCCACTACCACGCCTCCTCTCAACTGCACGAGATACATTCCTGTAAAACATAAGTAAAAAAAGTTCAACTCAATATGTATGATGATATCAAGTAAAGCAAGAGTAAGGCATAATACAAAGAACTCTAAATGCATCATGATATAAAGTAAAACCAGAATAAGACAAAATAAAGTAAAAACAGAACATTCCTGTCTCTTAGTGACTCCCGTAGTGCCATATGAATTTCTTCATCTTTATCATCATCAATATTTATCACACCATTTCTCTGGTACATCTCATCCATCAACTCACGTTCAAATCTAAGCTTACGACTTTCCTTCTCCCTCTTCTTTTTCCTCATCTCAAGCACGGCCTTCCTCATTATATCATGCACATTTCTTGGAACATTTGGGCACTCCTTCACTTCACCTACTATCTTGCCAAGATGCTCTTTGAAGCGGGTTGCACCTCCTCCAGAATTCTTCATGTTGCAATACCGACAATGAAATCCTCCTCCGTGCTTGGGGCCATGGTTCCACACATGATGTATGTCGTTGGTCTTAAGTCCTGCATTTCAAAATGCAAGCACCATGTTAACAATGAAACGAATAAACCACTCTTGTAATAGGCAAAAACAATGCATACATTGCATAGGCAAAAACAGAATTAAACAACTAAACAAAAATAGACAGAACAGAATTAAGCACAAGTAAAAAATGCATTGGCAAAAACAGAGCTAAGCAAGCAAATGGAATTAGATTTCCACAAAATATGCGTAGGTAAAATCAGCATTAAAAAACTAAACAAAACTAGAATAAGTACAAGTAGTGCTAGTAAGAAATTACAGAACAGGTAGAATTAAAATCATTTAGGTGCTTCACAAATTACAGGGGTAAAACATAGGGAACAAAGAGAAATACAAAAAGCAAGAGTAACACGGTATCAACCTTTAAAAGGTGCCTCTCTTGTTGCTGAACCATTCCTGATCAGACCATCATCTTCATCGTCTAAGTTGACAGTATCACTCCTTCTAGCATCGATGCCTACCCTCTTACGAGAGGAGCCTATAAAATACCGGTGTTAGTTTTCATCAAGAAGAACTTTTACAAGCTATAGCTTACATAAGCTAGAATTAAACATCTACGTAGCATAAGCTAGCATAAACTACGCAAGAAGATCTACTGATTCAAATTAGGACGGCCGGCCGGAAAGTAAAACTGCTACAAAAGCTAGCAACCACATGTATTATGTAATCTATCTACAAACTATATGCTAACGCAAATGCTAAATAAACATGCACGCACAGTAAGGCTGAAAGGCTCACCTTGCCCAGCTTGTGCATCGGCAGCTCCAAAGCCGCTGCCCAAGTCCAGCCCCATATTCGGCCGGACGTGGCCACGCCCCATGGCTCCCTCATTGTCGACCCAGTCGCCCCCTGACCTCGATCTTCTATGGCTGCCACCGCCAACTGGGTCGCCGGCCGGACGGCTGCTGTCGAGAAAGCCTTCCTCATCCATGGTCGCGGATGGAAGAAGGGGAGAACGGACTATGGGGAGGGACAGGGAGTGGTGATCTCTCGAGGCGACGGGGAGGAGGGAGATGGGCAGAGACGGCGCCGCGCCCCCGCCTCACTCGGCTTCGTTGTCTGCAGCCGCCGCACAGAGGAGTGGAGAGTGGAGAAAATGAAATTAGGGCTACGGTAGGGTTTGGTTTGAGCTTTTATAGCACAAGGTTCTATCTATGGGCTGTACTGGACCATGGGCCGGGCTGGAAATTCAAACGAGGCCGAATTTTTTTGACCGGATTGAACATTTACCGGGCCCAACCGAAATGGGCGGATTTCGGCCACTTTTCGGTTTTTCGGTCCGAAATCCAAAACCCTGTCCGGGACCTGCCCAACGTGTGCGACTACATCAAGGTGGCCACCATGTACTACGACTCGTGCACGCTCCACTACTCCAACGCCTCCCGGGACCCGGCGCCGGTGGCGGCGCGGACGTATAGGTACTGGGAGAGCACAAATGTCACGTCCGAGCAGGCCCAGTTCAACAGCCTCGTGGCCAGGCTCGTGAACGCCACCGCGGACTACGCCGCGTACAACTCCACACGCCGGTACGCCTCCGGGGAGGCCGACTTCGACCGGGAGTTTCCCAAGATCTACAGCTGGGGGCAGTGCACGCCCGACCTCACCGGGCCGCAGTGCCGACAGTGCCTCGCCAAGAACACGGTGCTGCTGCCGGAGTATTTCGTGGACAGCACAGGAGCCAGAGCTCTGCAGGTCAGGTGCAGCTTCCGGTACCAGACCTATTCCTTCTTTGATGGCCCTGTCATGGTGCGGCTGCCAGCACCATCATCGAGCACCCAAGCACCCGCGCCTGCTCCTGCGCCTGTTGCGGTACCCACGGGTTTGACGCCGAAGCCGGCGACGGCATCCACAAAAGGTGAGCTTTAATTTTCACCCTACCATGCTTGCATTTGCCTTGCCAACGATTTAGCACAGTGATTGACAACAAACCATTCAGTGTCAAACTTTGCCAAATTTTGAAGCACGCTAATAACTTTTCTGTACCTACCTTCTAACAAAAAGGAGCCATGTGGAAAATACTGTCGAGTTAGAGGGCCTAGAGAAAAAAAGTTTAAGTTTACAAACCAAGTGAGATAGCAACCCAAATTTTGAGAGAAATATGAAAAAAAAAACAGTTTTGCTAGAACTCATCTAGATGAGATATAATTTGGTCTCATTCACCTTTTATAGCCATTGGATGTGATGCTATAAGATGCGTGTATGCTGACGTGGGTTGTATCTATTCTTGTTTCCAAAGTGAATGAGACCAAATTATATCTCATTTAGATGAGTTCTAGGTACTCCCAAAAAAAATCCCTTTTCTAACACATGTTTTCCATTTGAGCTGACATTTTTATTGTACATTGCTCAATTCACAGGTAGAAAATACAGTGTCCCTGGCATTGTTCTTATTATTCTGCTGCCTACTGTAGCTGCCATAAACCTTGTGGCTTGCTTCTTTTTCTGGAGAAGGAAGCGGCCACTAGCAAAAACAAAACAGTCAGGTATGTGCAAAATTCACCAATTTACAACGGGAAATATTTCAAAGGACCGAAAACGACCTAGACCATGTACTCGATCGTTGTGACATTGTTATCCACCATTAAACAGATCCCAGTTATTTCGCCGACGAGGAGGACAATGAAAGTGTAGACTCGATGTTGATTGACATTTCAACCTTGCGAGTTGCAACCGGGAATTTTGCAGATAGCAACAAGCTTGGTGATGGCGGATTTGGTGCCGTGTACAAGGTGCTAAATAGACATATTTCTACTAAAATTGCCAACCATATTGAGATTTTGTTAATTGAGCTTAACTTTGGTTCAATCTTTTAGGGTATTCTTCCAGACGGTGACGAAATAGCAGTGAAGAGACTATCAAAGAGCTCAACACAAGGAGTAGAGGAGCTCAAAAATGAACTCTCTTTGGTTGCAAAGCTTAGGCACAAGAACCTTGTCACACTTCTTGGCGTCTGCTTGGAGCAACAAGAGAGGCTGCTTGTCTACGAGTTCGTTCCTAACCGAAGCCTCGACCTCTTCCTTTTCGGTACTTACAACTGAAGCATGCTCAAGTCAATTATGGCCTCCTTCTCGCTACATATTCAACATTAATATATTCTATGTCCATTTAATTTAATAATAATAAGCAGATGCTGAGAAACATGTAGAACTGGATTGGGAAAAGAGGTACAAGATGATTAATGGAATTGCTCGAGGATTGCAATACCTCCATGAAGACTCCCAGCTCAGAGTGGTCCACCGTGATCTCAAAACTAGCAACATATTGCTTGACAAAGATATGAATCCGAAGATATCAGATTTTGGAATTGCGAGACTATTTGGGCAAGACCAGACCCATGGAATAACGAAACATGTCGTCGGCACATAGTAAGTACTATAACACTTATATCTGGCTAATCCAAGTGGTATGTTGCTTAATAATCTAGTGGTAAGTGGCTAAATATAGTGTACTCCACCATGTTCTTACAGCGGATATATGGCACCGGAGTACGTGATGTGTGGGAACTACTCTGTGAAATCTGATTCATTCAGCTTCCGCGTCATGGTTCTTGAGATTGTGACGGGAAGGAAGAACAATGACTACAATAATTCTGAGAAATCTCAAGATCTTCTGAATGTGGTATGTGCTTGTTGTTCGAATATCTAATCACCATTATTACTAGAGAACAACGTGTTAACCACTTAGTTGACCATAGTTTTTTTCTAACGAGGCAAAAATTTATCCATTTCATTAATTAAGAAGAGAGCTTTCCGATTAATTAGAGGAAAAACTGGTGAAAACATGCACTTCGACTTTTAAGCTCATGGCTTCCAAAAATGGTGCAGATGTGGGACCGTTGGATGGCCACAACAGTGTTGGACATGATGGATCCGTGCATGAACACCAGCTTCTCAGAGAGCTGCGTGCTAAGATGCATCCATATAGGGCTTCTGTGTGTTCAAGAAAACCCGGCTGATCGACCACTTATGTCGTCTGTGGTCATGATGCTCGGAAGCGATACCGTGCCTCTCTCTGCCCCATCTAAGCCGGCGTTCTACACCAAGGAGGCTAGCGACAACTTGGGCATCGCGTCAACTTAGCACAATTAACATGTTCTTGAGTTGAAAATTAAAGAGGTCGACTCTCTGAGCAGTTTTAACACAGGCCCTCTTACCTTCTCTTTTACTAAAGTGTATAACAGACCTGAGCTATTGATTTTATTAAATATTGATTCTGAATAACTTTTACTTTCTTACTTCCGATGTGAAAAGAAGAGGTTAGAGGGGCCATGTTAAAATTGCTCCCCCACAACCATGCTCAGCCTACCCGGCGAGACAAACCAGTCCATTGGCTCCACCACAATCCTCGACGCGCCAGTTTTCCACGAGTGGGTCATCGAGTGGAAATCAAACGACGAGCGAGTCAAAGTTGATGAGCCGCCCGCGCAAGTGGCAAAGCCGTCCGTGTCAAAGTTAAGCATCTTATTATGTGAAGACCAGGTACCGGCTAAAGAATTAGTAATCCATTGTTCGGCAAGATGCGCAGCCGTGCCCGTGGTCTAGTGGACGACGTAGGATGTGACTTGTTTTAACAATGATTCGGCCGTTTCTGCATAGACGGCCAAAACGGAACGCAGCAACTTGCGTCGCGGTGTCGTATGGGTCGTCGCCGGTGAGCTCCAGACAAAGATGATTTCTAAACACTTGTGAAAAGATTTGGTTGACGGATGATTTCGTAGCCGCCTGCCTTGAGGACTTTGACCGCATGCGTCTCCGCTCTGCGTCTACACGTACGATGACACCGAATGCCACTTGGGAATTCCATGGTTTCCTCGCGCCCCGGCTCGTCCGGCAGACTAGGTGGACTCCAAAGTCCAAGCTCAGTGGTATGGCTAGATAGCCACTAGCAGCACGTCGGGTCTATGGCCGTGGACAGACATCCATCACCTAAAATCAACGCGTTATCATATTGGGCTGATTGTCTAATAATCATCCGTATGATGATCGCAGTCAAAAAGAAAACGTTATAGTAAAGTCGCCGTACCTCCCATGAACTGCAAAATAAATCGAGCATGCTGACCTTCATATTTGGAGGTTGGGGCGAGTGGCCTTCATAAAGTCTGCTTTTCACCCAGAAGAGCGTCAATTTTTTTGAAGGACATTTCATTGAATTGATATATTGAGGTGATACAACTGTATTGAAACTTGAAAGAATGTATAGCCTCTGATAGTTTGATGGACACAACCAACAAGTCTCTTGAAATAGGCTTTCACCCCGCTTTATATATAAAGCAACGAACCAAAATATACGGCCGAACGATACAATATGATGGGGAGGTCCCCTTACGAAGCAGATAAAAAAGATACAACATGAGCCTAGAACATGCTAACACCTCGCCGAGGCCCGAACACAGACCCCTGAGCTCAATGAAAACTCCCCCAAGAGGGTGAAGGCGCGAAGCGTCACCGCTGCCGTGTCTGAGAACAGACAAAGGTTTTCACCGTGAGCCCTGGCACAGAGACGAGATCCACGATGCCGTCTTCAAGAAGCAAGCTGTACCCACGGGCGTCGCCCACGCCAGCGCCAAAAGCACGGAGCTTTCACTTGGACACACGCCTGCACCACCAAGAGGAGTCTCGACCATGACCTCAACGAGGGTCAGCTTGTCCATCCCAGATCAGGGCACTGCCAGGGCAAGTATGAACCTCCCGCCGCTACCTCCCTGGTCGCCCACACGACCGAGAGATGAAGCCACCACTGTTACCACGAAGCATGTCGGAAAGCCAACCGTGGAGCCCACCGTCCGGGACCGCCATCCCGGCATCCATGCCACTGGGAACCGCCGATCATCCACGTCTCGACCACCCAACCACAGTAGTAAGAGTGAAAGGGGCCACCTTTCACTCCCAGCATGCCATCAGCCACCGGGTTTGGGTCGGCACCTCCATAGTAGGAAACGCCCATGCCTGTGTCCCTAACCGGTCCTGGTGGA
>NC_041381.1:690992019-690996617 GCF_002162155.2 Triticum dicoccoides | reverse complement strand
AGCATGCTCGAACGCCGCCAAGTCCATGGTCATTGGCATCTATCCGTACGATGAAACAGCAACGCCCGGAGGGCAACCCTCGGACTGACGCCACAACAAGCACCAAGCAAGAGGGGCACAACACAAAGGCATCCAACGCGGACCAAGTCAACCCCCCATAGCAGAGCACCGCCGGCCGTCGTCCACCACCACGAACCAGATCTGCGTCGCCCGCTGAACGTCAGCTACCTGGATCACACTGCCGCCCAACCAAGACAACCGTGTCGCCCCAACACCTCCACGAGCACCTCCTGGACTGCACCTGCCTACCCGGAGCGCCCGCTTCGACCTGCCTCGGGCCCAAATCCGGCACAAAAATAATCATCGTTTTACAGCAAAAATATACTAGAAGATACACCATTTGTCGAACCAAATAGTCATTAGATCTACAATATTTTTTTGTCGATGATGCCAAATTTTGTATCAGTTGAAAATTACATGACTTAAATACACTAATCTTATACTTGATTCAAATTTTCTAACGTAGAGACATATATATTATAACGTGGAAACATATATATTATCACTAGTGGGAGGGGGTACTACCTCCCTTTTAACCATGCCATGTGTACTTACAGATGATAATTATGTGAGAGATCATTAAACGGGGTAAAAACTGGCAAACTATTCCCTAAATGGTGTAAGAACCAGCAAAACTTTCGCGAAATAGAATAGTCTGAGTTAAAAACTGTTAATGAGAAAATTTGTGCATAAAATGTTAAAGCAAAGGAAATTAAAGGTGAAGCTGCTATACGCAAACGTTGAGAAATTAAACGTGGCCCGAGTTGCGTGAGTGGATGGCGGCTTCAGTGCCAACTGCCAATCGCCATGGTCGGCAACTTGCTATTAAATTTTCCCCGTTTTCAAAAGCAGCTACCTTTGCTCGTCCACCGTGCTGCTCTTCTCAATGGCGGCCCACCGTCTCGCCCTGTCTGTGCTCGTCCTTGCCGTCTTACTGCTCGCGCACGGCGGCCACGTCGCAGGAGAGCCGTGGCCACTGTGCGGCGACGGCGGCGAATTCGACGACAAGAGCCAGTACCAGGCCAACCTCAACCTCGCCGCCGCCGCGCTCCCCAAGAACGCGTCGGCGTCGCCCAACCTCTTCGCCACCGCCGAGGCCGGCGCCGTCCCGGAGAAGGTCACGGCCCTCGCGCTCTGCCGCGGTGACGCCAGCTCCAGGGCCTGCTCCAGCTGCCTCGTCAACGCCTTCGCCAACCTCCAGAACGTCTGCCCCGGCTCCAAGGACGCCGTCATCTACTACGACGCCTGCATGCTCCGCTACTCCGACGTCCAGTTCCTCTCCGCCGACGACTCCGGCCCCATGGGCCTGGACCTCAGCATCACGGTCCGCAACTCGGGGAACGCCACGTCGGAGCCGGGACGGTACCAGCGCACCGTGGCCACGCTCCTGAACGCCACCGCCGACTACGCCGCGTACAACTCCACGCGGCGGTACGCCACCGGCCAAGCCGACCTGGACCGGGAGTTCCCCAAGGTGTACAGCTGGGCGCAGTGCACCCCGGACCTGACGCCGGGCCGGTGCCGGGACTGCCTCGCCCAGATCTTAGCTCAGCTGCCGTTGCAGTTCACGGACAGTATCGGCGGCAGGCTTCTTGCTCCCCGATGCAGCTTCCGCTACGAGACCAAGCCCTTCATGAATGGCCCGGTGATCGTGAAGCTGCCGGCGCGATCTGGAGCGCCGGCGCCGGCCGTAGTGCCCATGGCTCCTGCATCGGCGACATCAGAGGGTGAGTGTTTAACTTCTCATGTGCTACTCTCCTTTCGCTGTGCATCCCCTCTGCTCTTCTTCCTCTGCTTTCCTCTACTCTACTCGCCTTCTCCGGCCGCTCAAACTTCAATTTTGTGAAACCTCTTATTGAACTCAAATATAGTTACCTGACACGACACACGAGTTATCTTAAATTGCCAAATTCACAGGGAGAAAGTACAGTGCTCCTGGCATGGTACTTATAATTCTGTTGCCCACGATAGCAACCATAAACCTCGTCGCTTGGCTCTTTACATTGAGGAGGAGGCGGCGCCAGGCATTCACAAAGGCAAAGCAACCAGGTATACATGTCAGTTTGTCAGGCAAAACTCTCCAGCTACAGTGTCAGAGCCTAAAATGAAACAAACAAACATTTTATGCACTTATGTCAGTGACATCGGCATCTATTTTATATTAAAACAGATCAAAATTATTCCATCGATGAAGCGCAAGACATCGAAAGTGTAGAGTCAATGTTAATTGACATTTCAACTTTGCGAGCGGCAACCAAGGATTTTGCGGAGAACAACAAACTTGGTGAAGGCGGATTTGGCCCCGTGTTCAAGGTACTGAACTATCCTATATATCTTGAAGCCAGCAGGCAATCATGCATAACATTGAAAATTTTGTGGTTTAGCTAAAGCTTTCATACAATTTATTCAGGGTACTCTCTTGAACGGCGATGAGATCGCTGTGAAGAGACTCTCCAAGAGCTCAACGCAAGGGGTGGAGGAGCTCAAGAATGAGCTCGCCTTGGTTGCAAAGCTGAAGCACAAGAACCTTGTAAGACTGGTCGGCGTCTGCTTGGAGCAACAAGAGAGGCTGCTCATCTATGAGTTTGTTCCTAACCGAAGCCTCGATCTGATCCTTTTCGGTAACTAGTCCAGCCATGATTCTATTCTCCGTTTTCTCCACAGATTGAAATAAGAATGTAACATCACACTGATCTTAATACTTTTTTCTAATTATTTTGATGAAAAAGCAGATGAAGAGAAACGTCAGCAACTGGATTGGGAAACAAGGTGCAAGATCATAAACGGAGTCGCTCGAGGCTTGCAGTACCTCCATGAAGACTCTCAGCTCAAAGTAGTCCATCGTGACCTCAAAGCGAGCAATGTCTTGCTAGACATGAACATGAACCCCAAGATTTCAGATTTTGGCCTCGCCAAAATTTTCGGGAGAGACCAGACACAGGGCGTGACGAACCGCATCGTCGGCACACAGTAAGTAGTAGCATGTAAGACAGTAAGTTTTCCAGCAGTAGGTAGCTCACTATGAGCTCTTCTCATTGGTTGTTTAGTGGATACATGGCGCCCGAGTACGTGATGCGCGGGAACTACTCTGCGAAATCAGACACGTTCAGCTTTGGCGTGTTGGTCCTCGAGATCGTGACGGGAAGGAAGAACACTGACAGCTGCAACTCCCAACAATCTCAGGATCTCCTGACGACCGTACGTGCTTGTTATCTGAATGTCTGACTAACTAACCTGCAGGCTGCAGTGCAGTTTGGCTCATCGATCCTACAAATCGTGCAGGTATGGGAGCATTGGACGGCTGGAACAGTACTGGAGATGCTAGACCCGTGCATGAACAAGAGCTTCTCGGAGAGCGATGCGCTGAGGTGCATCCATGTCGGGCTTCTCTGCATCCAGGGCAACCCAACAGACCGGCCGATGATGTCCACGGTGGCCATGATGCTCGGCAGCGACACATTCTCTCTCCCGGCTCCCTCCAAGCCGGCGTTCTACTCTAGAAACGCCGGCGCCAATTCAAGCACCGGGTCAAGCGTCTCGATCCCGTCAGTGCAGGCCCGATCATAGAGTTTACTTAATAGTTCGCTTGCCGATTAACGTTCAACCGTAAAAAGGGGGTGTGCACACACTTCTACTCCCTCCGTTTCAAATTACTCGTCCTGGTTTTAGTTCAAATTTGAGCTAAAACTACGACGAGTAATTTGGAACAGAGGGAGTAGCTATCATGGTAGTCTTCCATACCTATGAGGAATAAATGATTGCTAATCAGCAACTGATCATTTTAGTTCTCATTTGCGAGAAATCATTTTAATTTGGACAACTACCATAGTTTTGTTCCCCTAAGGACATCTTGACCTCCGACTCGCAAATTTTCTCCCACATCCGTTTGCTGACAGGGGACCAATCTGCAAACATGTACGTGGGAGCCGGCCATCCAACGTTGCTTGCATACATCCGGCCTCCCTAATATATTTTTAGGTCCACACATTTAAATAGCTGCATACATAGACTACACACATTCAAATGTTCAAATGCAGTAGTAGTTTCAATTTAAAAAAATCAAATATTACATTTCAACATTGTTGTCCCCGTTAACCGCTCACATATGCTCAATCGAAACTTCATATTGCTCCTCATGAGTTGGTCGATGCCGAATTTCTTAATGCATTCGAATAAACTCTTCAAATATGACCGAATTCTGCTCTGAAAGTTCGACAGGATCACCCATGTTCTCAAATTCTAATGCTTTAAAAAAGCGCTCACACTCAGCCGGCTCCTTCTGCTAGGCTGCTAGTTATGACCTGTTTCCTCCTTGCCCTTGTCCACAAAATGTCCCCAAATCACGCCGCACCCGCTGCCGCACCTCGCCACTGGTGGCTCCTAAAGAGCGCCGTTTCAGTGGAGCGCCCTAGCCCTGATGCTCCCTTCTTGAGTTGCATGGGCGCCTGCTTCGCCGTCGGCAGTTCCGCAATAGCGTTCTGTCCGAAGCAAGCACAACGACTGTCCTTTCCCAGGCGGTGCTTGAGAATGCACGCGGC
>NC_041381.1:690984045-690991743 GCF_002162155.2 Triticum dicoccoides | reverse complement strand
GGGAGTCTGGAGGGATCGCGTGAGAGGAGAAGGATCGGGTCCTGTGGTTCTTCAGGAGGCGCGTGCAAAGGTGAATGCACGAGAATGCTGCAGGATGAGTGCTTGATCGATCGCCATGTGTACTAGTGCAGTTTTGCTCACACATATTAGTTACTCCCTCTTTCCCATAATATAAGTGTTTTTTACAATATACTTGTGTAAAAATCACTCTTATATGGAATGAAGGGAGTAGATGTCAAGTAAAATTATCTAGGAGATTATGTTCCAATTACCTGTCAGTACTGACCAAATCAGCCACGTATGTGTCAAATCTGAACCATGGTCTCTACTGTATTATGTGAACATTGAACATAAAAGAGCTAAACTTTGGTAAAATACAAATAGGCATTACACAATCTACTAATCATCACTTGAATACTCATTCTCACTCAATGCACCATCTTCCTGTCCATCATCGTCAGTACCACTATCTTCATCATAGTTGTTGTCATCCTTCAGAAGATCGTGAACAATACTAGCATGAACAGTTGGCTGCGGTGTTGCACATTCGGACAGTCCTTGCATGGCACAATATGTCCTGATTTTCGCTGAAATTTTGACGAACGAAACCCATAAAGTCTTCAACACCTTTCAAGTATGGTGGTGTGAAAGGCGTTCCTTGTATCCAGCTTTGATCCATTGCACTACAACAAAATAGTATACCGTTAGCAAATTATGGTAACACCGCATTGAAGCAAAATCTACTAGTAACACAACTAGTGAACCCACTAGTAAACTGAAACGACAAAACAGGCACAAATTTAAGCCTTTCAAGATTGATGAGAACATCTACTCAGGCAATGAATTTAGTAAAACAAAACCTCCTTCACATTGTCTTTCCTATGTACAGCATATATGCTTGGTTGGAAAAGGCCATGGACTTGTGCATGCCTTGTACAAACATATACTCCTTGTGTTTCTAAATATAAGTCTTTTTAGAGATGCCAATGTGGACTAAATACGGAGCAAAATGAGTGAAACTACATTCTAAACTAAGTCCATATTGAAATCTCTAAAAAGACTTATATTTAGAAACGGACGGAGTATACGCTCACTGTAACTGCAAAACCATGCATCTATCTATGCTATATACTTCCTCCGTCCCAAAATAAGTGTCTCAATCTTAGTACAACTTTGTACTAAAGTTAGTACAAAGTTAAGATGCTTATTTTGGGACGGAGGGACTACACCATAGTAACATTCCTATACACAATACGACAGCAGAAGTAACAGTTCAATCGTTCACACAATTTACCTTGGCAGGGTCGGCTGGATCGATGCTTTGGGAGTTGGGGCCAAGCTGGGAGCACTGGCAAGTCTAAACTCTGCACCTTGGTGAGGTGATGGATAGACTGCAAACTCTGAGCACAGTTGACGAGCAAATGTGATGCCTGTGGTGGAAGAGCGGAGGGAGAGGCGGAGGCGTGGCGTGGTAGCCGGTGCGATGCGGCGGTACTGTGCCGCCTCATATGATATGGTGGACGGGTGGATCCGCGTTGGGTGGTACAGGGGAGTGGAGGCACTTACATGAAATTAGCAATAGCCAGCCGGAACCAATCTGTGTTGTGCTTCGTCTATCACCGTCCTGCTTCTCCCCGCCGCGAAGTGCCACCAGCTAGAACCGAGAAGGCGATCAGATCGAGTCACATATGCCCCGAGAAGGAATAACCAACCTACAGATATAGTCACACACGACTAGGTGTATAGTCCAAGAAATGATAAAAATTCCTTAGCACAATTTATGTAGCGTCCGAACTCTTTACTAATGGCAACGCTGTTTGTGCTGAACATGGTGGTTACCGGTTCAAACTCCTGTACGGATTTTTTTTTTTTGCATCGAATCTCCTGTTTTATTCTTAAGTTTTTAGATAGAACGAAACAACATAACCACACGAGCGCCCTATTCAAGTTTTGTTTCCCAGCCTTTTTATAGATAAGAATAAAAAAGGTAAGATTTCCCATCGACACTCCTATTATCCATTTTAATTTTTGAGATAGAGCGAAACAAGATTAGCTCACGAACGCCCAATTGAAGTTTTCAGCATAGCCACTACCGAACAAGAAAAAATGTGTTAAGAATTTATATTTTTAATGCTCGATTAAAGTTTTTAGTCGAGCCACTACCTATTTATATTAGAAAGAACAAAATAACCATCTAAAAAGAAGGAAAACAAGGTTTTCCTTTACAAGAATATATAATAGTTATAAGTATTTCCATGACCATTACCTACTTATATTAGATACAACAAAATAATTACAATGCTCAATAACCTTTGAAAAAAAATTGGCGGGTCCCACTGCCAAAACCGACGCATGGCTCCTACCTCTCAATAACCCGTGAACTAGCTATGGCGAGTCCCACTGCTAGACTCTACATGACAAAATAATTGATTGTCACACATTCGTAGTATTCGTTGACTCTAGTAAGTTCGTCACGCAAAATACCAAACCATCATAGAAATTGGCAGTCAGGTGTGCTATTATGGAATGGAGGGAGTACAAGTGAAGAGAGTTGTTTAGTATGTACATTTGCAATCTCCATTAATTTATGCATCCCATATTTGCTATTCAGAGTCAACATAACGTTGCTCAGCTCCCGCTGGTGCACGAAATTTTTTTTGAAGCAGTGATTTGTGGAAACCTTAACCGAATTGTAGTTTTTTTTAGCTACTTTACTCTTTAAAGGGATTGAAAATCGGTTTGGAAGTAATTATTCTCACTACGTGATGTGTTTTTATTTATTTTTAGAATATTGCTCCATCAGTTAAAGTTTGAAAGCAAAAGTCTAGACACAAGGTTGGCATGGTAATCCATAGGGCAAAAAGAAAATAGATAGATTTATTTATCTAGTTTTACAGTTGAAAACTAGAATTTGTTGACAGCAAATGATTAATCTGTAGGTAGCAAAGCTTGGCCTTGGCTGCAGTTTCTTCAGTTTACGGCTTCAGGCCGTTGACGGCAGCACGCAGTTGCCGATCTCTGGAAAGAGTGGAAGAAACAAACCCGTACGAAATCACCATTAACAAACCGAGGCGTACATTTTCTTTTCTTGAAACTAGACTCTGGAATTACGAGCAAAACTTACTTGGTGCCTGCCGGACAATGTTACCGGCGCCGGCGAAGTCGCACGTTCCGGTGGCCCGGCCACGCCGCTGGTAATAGTCGTTGAATGCGAAGGACGCATGCGCGGCCTTGGTGTCGGGGTCGAAGCACCGTGCTCCGGGTTGGATGTCCGTGCAGTCCGCGCCGCCGTGCCCGCACGCGTAATCAAGGGCCATCTGAAGCCGAGCCTCGCCCACCGCCGCGTTAGCCACGCACCAGCTCGGGCTCGGGTCGCACGCACCTGATGGTGCCTGGCTGACAATGGTGCCGGCGCCGCTGAAGTCGCAGGCGCTGCTGGCCCGGCCCTTCTTCTGGTAGTAGTCGTTGAAGGCGTATGACGCGTGCGCCAGCTTGGTGTCGGGCTCGAAGCAGGGCTTGCCTGGCTGGATGGCGCTGCAGTCCGCCCCGTTGTCGCACGCGTAGTCCAGCGCCTCCTGCAAGGCCGCATCCCCGACCGCCGCGTTCGCCACGCAATAGCTCGCACGCACGGGCCCGCCGATGGTGCCGCCATGAACGAAGTCGATCGGGTTCGGGTACACGGGCTGCTGGTTCGGGTAGAACAACCCAAAGTTCTGCTCGTCCGCCGGCTTGCTGTTCTCGTTGAAGAGTGCGAAGATGTACACGTTGAGATCGGTGTTGGGACGGTGCGGGGTGCCGCGGACGGCGCTGGCAGCCAGCGGGCTGTTTCCATTTACGGCGGGGGTACCCTGCAGCACCTGGCTGGTGAGACCAGCCATGAAATCTTGGGCGTTTTGTGGGGTTCCCACGCCATGATTTCCCTGGTTTGGCTGACTGCCCTCTGAAACTCGCGCTTCTGTGGTTATATCGGGCCCTGCTGTGAGCTTCCTCATCCCCCCGGCGCGAAGGCTGGAGGATGGCAACTTCTCCATTGCATAGTAGACTGCGTCAAGTTGGGCGTCAAAGAGGCTGAAGTACGTTTGCCCGCTGACGGTGTCATTCACGCCGGCGTTTGGGCGGAACAAGAGATAGTTGATGGAGATGCCCGGAGTACTCAGGTACGCGAGGTATGGGTAGAGGTTCACCGAGAGGTACGAACCGGTCTGTCGGAAAAAGTCGAGCATGGGACTCATCACTGACAGCGCGATGTCGTCCTTGAAGGCGCCGGCGGATGGCGGGAATGACGTCTGGAGTGCGTCAAACGCGATGGGCGTGCTCACCTTCACGGCGTCCGCCAGGCCCAGTTTCACCAGCGCCGCCTGCACCTTCTTCATGGCTGGGACGAGCTGAGAGTTTAGGTGACTAGCCTCTTTGAACACCTCGTTCCCGATCATCACCGCATTGATCAGCGTAGACGGGTAGTAGGCCTTCACGTTGCTCTGCACCCACTGGAGCGCGAAATTATTTTCGTCGGCCGCCGCAAGCGGCAGCTCCTCGTTGGTCAGCTCCACCGTCACCTTAATGCCGGTGTTGGCCAGCAAGCGCAGCACCGTGGGGTCGGTGTCGTAGATCCTCACCATGGTGATGTTGTTCTTCTTGAGCAGTTGCACCACGGACGCCGGATCCGGCAGGTCAGTCGCCACCCTCCCATAGCACACGCCCAACTCGCCCCCCTCTGCAGTTAATTAGTACGTGTACACCAACAAACATGGTCATTATCACGTATGAAACCTCGAAAACACAAATTTCATTTCATAACGCTCGGCTGCCCGGTTACCTGAAAGGGAGAAGAGCAGCGGTAATGCGGCACCGAGGAGGATGATGAGGAGGCGAGTCATCAGCGCGATCGATGCTAGTGTCTAAAGGTGGCGACGATCGAGCTGATGTGGTGTGAGTGATCGTGGGCGTGGTGGAATTTATAGCTGGCACAGACGTACGCTAGCTTAAAAACATGGAGAAAAATATTGCTACATTTCTCTGTGTAAGACGATCGATATTGCAACCAAATTTTGGATTACTAGTGAGCCTATTCGCAGCATGCATACATGTATGCCGGCCGTGCCTAACTTGGACTTGGACTGGTCTAATCGGGACGCCTTTGATACACCGAAGAGACATGCAAGCTTGGACCGGCGCAGCCCCCCTTGCCCCTAAATCCAAAAGACAAAATGCTCACTGTCTTCTACACCCGATGCTCGCCGGCACGAAACAAGTGGCAGTATGAATATGATGCCTGGATCAAACCCAGAGAACCCCATGCTCTTGCTTCCTGCTACTTTCCACCATTTTGTCAACACGTGTGGAAAAGACCAGGGAAGACGCCGGTCAATTAAGCACCTAACGCTGCTTGAGGCAGGGTGCTTCATTTTCATGATAGACACATTCTTGTCTTGTATAGAAAACGTCGCTTTTGCAACCGCCTGACCCGTGCTTCCCCAGTTGCCCGGTGTGTCGTCTCATTCATGAAGTTTGTCACCCATAGAAAAACGTCACTTGCGATCGTGTGTCCCGTGCGCCAAGTTGCCCAGTTGTAATATTGCATATTGTCTCATTCCCTGCTGCATGCACTACTTGTATATGCTCTTTGTATAATAGTTCATAGTTGGACGGTTGCAGAGGGCCGAGAGCCTTGCTTCGAGTTCGCCTGGCCGAGCCGGCTCGTGCTTGGTGCTCTAGCGGCTATTTGACAACTTACCACCGGGCAACCCCACCATGTTGTTGTGGAGATGTTTGCAATGTGAAGATGTCCACCGACCGGAAGAAGTCATGGACGGAAGGGAGAAGATTTTTTGTGTGTTTCAACTATGCACATGATCCTGCACTTTCAACTAATGCATGTGGCTTACCACCGGTTTGTTAGACAAGTAAACTAGTATTCTCAAATTTGTTTCAACTTCAACTCATATTACTGACAAAAACTTGTTGTCTATGCAGTCACCGTCTCCTCTTTGCAAGTACTTCCCATGGATAGATCATGAAGTGCCAGAAGATATCCTAAAGAACAAATATAAAGATTGTCTCAGGAGGCAGCGGCGGTTGGAAGAAACATTGCAAAGAGCCGAGGATGAACATCATCGTCAAAAGGAGAAGATGGAGGGGAAGAAGCGTGAGGAAGAGAGGGCACACAACGAGAAGGTTGCTTGTGAAGAGGACAGGGCAAGAAAGCTTGCAAGGGCTCGCGAAGCGCAGGAGGAGCATGAGGCACGTTAGAAGAAGGGGAAATGGCCTCGTGTGACCCAGTAGGGACTTCACTTCCGCGGCTATTTGAGAATTATATCTTCAAATTGCGAACTTTGCCATGGAACGAAAGTGTGCTATGTGTCATGAACTATGTCGTATACCTAATTAATTTGTCATTTGTAATGAACTACGAGTTGAATGTGTCATGAATATTTGACCATCCATTTGTGAGTTATCTGCACCCTGGACTTATTTTTCATCCTACATGAATATTATGTTTTTTAAGCTTACTTCAAATGACATACAACAAAACATAACTTAAATCAAATGACATAGAACAAATGCACAACATAGCATACTTAAAATGACATACGACACGAAGTTCTCACGGAGTTCAAATGACAAAGATTACATAACACATACGGAGTTCAACTAAAGTACATATAGAAAATGATAAGGGTTGTGTCCATTATAGTTCAAACGACACTACAACATCACCTCGTTCAACCCCTTTTATTTTTTATGCGGTCATAATTTCCACGACGCTTTGGAGGAGCATGCAACGCAATATCTTTGTCGTACGGTCCCGGATTGCAGGAAACAACATCCGTTCTTTGATGGACCCAAGCCCTTCGGGAAGCCTGCCTCGGCATTGATGCTAATGGTTGCTTAAATACCCAGTCAATGACCTGGCCAAGGTTATTCGAGTCAAACTGACGCAATTCTTCCCTTGTTAAGCACAATGCAATTTTTCTTGCAAGATCACATCTACAGAGTATTTCATTCGCTTTGAGGTTACGCATCTCTTTCTCTTTAGCTTCACACACATTTTCAGTGCAGTTGGACAATAGTACTTTGAATAGTCCCTCGAAGCGGCATTCAACGCATCAACGACGTCAACCCACGGCTTCATCGCTTCCTCAATGACTATGCATTCACGGTTCACCGGCGACTCAGCAGAAGACTCAAAGAAGACAATTGGTGCCGACCTACAATTCGAGGAGTAACTTTAACGGTCAGCATAACCTTAACCAATACGATAACCCTAACCTTAACCCTTTCCCTATCAAACCCACTTACCCTTGCACTAGATCTTGCTACCTCCAACAAACGGTATGCGCATAATATACATGATTCCAACCAACCAAAATGAGGTAGAGTGTGAGAGGTACCTTGAGTGATGAAAGTTCTCCGGATCCACCGGATAAATCTCAAGGGTTGGGCTCATGCCGGTCCCAATCTTTAGCGCACTCCTGATGCCTTGATGGATAGGGCTGCTGATGGCTCGTCCACTTGCAAATCATGATACCCACACAGCCAAAAATTGCGGCGGCCGATCAACTTTGACTCCTTTGGATGAGAATTGCCACTTGCGCACCCACTCCTACTCCATCGTGGAAAAAGAAATTCCAATGACAAACCATGCATCGCCGTCGCCGTCGTGCCAAAGGGAAACGAGCCAGTCCACCAGTCTGCCTC
>NC_041381.1:690972447-690983799 GCF_002162155.2 Triticum dicoccoides | reverse complement strand
CGCTCCCACCGCGATGTTTGCCGGCTATGCTGCTCTCGCCATGATCATCGCGGCCCACCTGCTGCCGCCGGCTGAGTCGGCCGCTGTGGAGTGCGACGGCATCCCCCAGACATCCAACAGCACCTTTCCCGCGAACCTGAACCTGCTCGCCGCGCGACTCCCCGGCAACGCCTCCGCCTCCCCAAACGGCTTCGCCACCGCCGTGGTCGGCACGGCGCCCGGCCTGGTATACGGCATGGCCCTCTGCCGGGGCGACGCGAACGCCTCCTCCTGCCGCGCGTGCGTGGCGAAGGCGTTCGGCGACGCGCAGGCAAGCTGCCCCGGCGACACGGGCGCTTCCATGTACGAGGACGGCTGCGTCCTGCGCTTCTCCATCCAGCGGTTCCTCGACTTCCTCGGCGCGGACCAGTGGCAGGTCCGTGAGATCACTTTCTCCGTTGTCGCGGCTCCGGGCAGCGTCGCGGTTTCGGCCGCCTGGTTCGGCGCTGCGGTCAGAGCGATCCTCACCGCCGTGGTCAACCACGCGGTGTCGTCCCCGTCGCTGGCGGCGAACAGCAATTCCACCATGAGAAGCAAGTACTTCGCCACCGGCGAGGAGGCCTTCAACCCGAGGATTTACGGCCTCGCGCAGTGCATGCCCAATCTGGTGCAGGCGCAGTGCGACGGCTGCCTCCGGAGACTCCAAGATGAGGCAACGCCCTACCTTGATGGCGGCACTAACCCCGGATGGATCGAGGTTGGTTCAGCGTGGTGCATCCTGAGGTACAGCGTGCGGCCGATCTACGACGGCCAGGCAATGCTCCAGCTTCCGGCGCCGCCGCGGCCATCTCCTTCTGTCACTCCCGACCATGCAGCAGGTAGTACTAGTAGCTAGCTAGCACACTTTCATCAGTTTCCCTTCTTATTTGAACAAGGCATATTTATCTTCTACTTTTATCACCATGCATTCAGGAAACACAAGGAGTGCAACAGGAATCTATGCAGGCATTGCTTCTTCTGTTGTCTTTTTATTGATTCTACTATCAGTTTTCGCTTTCATCCGCTTCAAGAGAAAAATTAAGACCGCTGAAGATGATAATCGTGAGTAGAATCCTGCATCTAGCATGTCATCTGTTCAACAGCCGGACTTACCGTTTGCTGACAACTTTCTTGCTTTTCACATGACACCAGCATTCAAGAAAATGGCGAGAGCCTTGATCTTCGATTTGACGGCACTGCAAGAGGCAACCCACAACTTTTCAGAAGCGAATAAGCTTGGAGAAGGCGGTTATGGAATTGTATACAAGGTACGAACGCAAGCAAGAAAGCGAGTGAAAAAGGAGAGTCTCGATGTATCGCGCATTCAGGCCTTGTCTGAAAAGCAATTTGCATGTTTCAGGGAATACTGCCGGATGGGCAAGAAATAGCAGTGAAGAAGCTCTTGGGAGCAACTGAGCATGGTTTGCAACAGTTGCGCAATGAGGTGCTTCTATTGGCAGAGCTTCAGCACAAGAATCTTGTCAGATTACAGGGGTTTTGCTCGCATCAGAACGATACGTTGCTTGTTTACGAATATATCAACAATGGGAGCCTCGACAACTTTCTTTTCGGTATTTATTTTCCTCTCCACTCGCTACTCTGAATCGTGCTATGCAGTGGCCGGCCATTCGCTCAGTGCGGTTGTATCAAGAATGAAAATGTCTTTTACAGAAAATAATCACTACTGGAGTATTTCCAGCAAATAAGTTACACAAACAAGATTGATACTGTTTTTTTTCTTTCAAACTTCTTCAGGCAAGTGAGTAGTATAATTGTTCCTCATTTATCTTTGGGCATAATCTAATATGTAAGTTGAACATCATTATTTTCTGCAACAGATACTAGGGAGGAAAATACTGTAAACTGGGGGCAACAGTACAACATCATTCTTGGAATTGCAAAGGGAATATTGTATCTTCACGAGGACTCGAGCCCAAGGATAATCCACAGGGACCTTAAAGCTAATAATATTCTTCTTGACGAGGAGATGGATCCTAAAATCGCAGACTTTGGATTGGCAAGGCTGCTACAAGAAGGTCACACTCATACTCAAACCACTAGAGCTGCCGGAACACTGTAAGTCAAATGCGTATAATGAAGTTTGCAAAAACAAGAAAGATACTTGTAATTATGAACTATTTCACTTAGTGAAGGTGTGTTTCCAAGCCTAATTGCTCATCCTCTGCAGCGGTTATATGGCACCGGAGTATGCTGTACACGGAAGTGTGTCACCCAAGATTGATATTTTCAGTTTTGGTGTACTAGTCCTTGAAATTATAACCAGGAGAAGGAACTGCGGTTCAGATTATGGGGATACCGTGAACCTCATTAGTGATGTAAGTGTTGGATTTACTTTAAGTTCATCAGTTTTTAGTGCCTTTGAACAATGTAACATTTAAATTATCATATCTAAAAGCATCATCCATGTTAACCATCTACCAGGTGTGGAATTATTGGACAAAAGGAACAATATCAGAAATGATGGACGGATCACTCAACGGATACCCTCGAAGCCAAGCGCTACGGTGCATCCACATCGGGCTACTGTGTGTCCAACCGGACCCTGATGACAGGCCTCAAATATCAACCGTCATTTTCATGTTAACAAGGGACACCATGGAGCTTCAGCCACCGGCACAGCCTGCATTCTTCTTTGGGACAGAATCGCCGTCTCCAGCTTCTCCACGATATGGGCAACGCCGGGATGTGCATGCCCGGTTTGATTTAGTACCGGAAGATGACGTATCTTGGAATGGGGTTACGATTACTGAGCCATATCCTAGGTGATATACGATCTGGATTCTTGAAGCGGTCCTGTCATGTTTTGTCATAATGGAGGCCAGTTGGCTGGATTAGGTTTACGTCTTCGTCATGATCGAGTCTTGTAATCATGGCCTCAAGCCGCACGAGATGAATGATAGTACACTTATTTTGCGGTGCAAGGCGGAACGTTATTCATGAAAATCTGTTCCAAAGCCCCTTCTCTACTCATTGCTTCATCGAGAATTCATGGAAGATCAAGAACTAGTAGTGGTACAGAGCAAGATAAATGAGGTTCCTGCAAGACAAACAGAGGTCAATGTGTGGATCCCCTGGCCCGCTGGCTGGACGAAGATCAACGTGGACACTGGACAGAGTCTTGGGAGCTTCTTCTGTTATTTTCAGGGGGATTTCAGATGCAAAAACGGTGTAGTTGTTGCGATCAGGGAGGCTCTCTCGTTGGCGGACGATTTGCTTATTCGAAGAGCTAAGGTAGCCCATGATTCTCCCAGGGTGACCAATATCCTGTGTGAAGACTCCAGAGCAGTTTATTACCACATCACCGACGAGATCAAGGCTAAAGGTGCGAAACAGGATGGCATTGTTTTTTGCCATGAGAATCGCGGCTCAAAAATTGAAGCTCATAGGCTTGCTTGATCAAACGATTTAGGAATAGTATTGAACGGCTTGTTCTCTAGTGGGAACCCCTCGTCTATTGACATAGACGTTCATGCCGCCTGGATCCACGCCGGCGGCTACCGTGTCAATTGTTTTGGTGGCGGCACCTAGGGTTTTGGCCCAGATGTGTCATGATAGGTGGGGATGCGGCCTCCCTTTCCTACCCGTGGAGTTCTAACGGGCTTGGGGTTTGCGTCGCCTCCTGGCTTGCGGGTCCGTCAGCTCTGGCACGCGGTGAGGACGAGGAGATGGGAATGCCAGTGAAAACCAGGTCGTCCTTGATGGCAGACGATGGCGGCGTCTTAGGGCGTCGTTACCTTCATAAAGGCATCGTCGGTGCAGTTCTTGTCTCCTCGCTCGGGCTGCTCCGGGGGAAACCCCGGATCTTGGCCATGCGGATCGGACGATGGTGACATTCCGCGTTGCTCTACCTCCCAGGGACATCGCTTTGGAGTAGCTACTAGCTAGAGGGGTGGCTGGGCGCAGTTCTCCGCATGCTTCTCGTGCGGTGGCCAAGGTGGAGCGGTATGCCATCTACGGTATCGACGGCAACGAGTCTTGGCGGCAAGGTGCAGCGGGGTCTCGGTGCTGGATACCGTTTGATGGGCGCGTGCAAGAGGCTGGTGTTGTCCAATGTCATGGTGGCATAGACATCAGAACAATCTGGCAAGATCGGTGCATCGATTGATCTTGAAGATGGAACTGTGGAAGCAGGCGGTGACAAACTCTTCAGCGTGCGCATGCGGTTTACGCTAAGGGTCTGCTAGACTGGTTAGTGCTCTCGGTTAGCTGGCCGGTGGCTTGGTAAGGCCATCAAATTTCTTGGTGTGTGTGGTTCACGGTCAAGGCACATCATCAACTTGTAGGTAGAGCGCCAATTGTCACTAGGAAGGTGACTTTGGATTGATCTATATATTTATTTTGTAAGATCTTGTTAAATAATGCAATAGAGATGATTGTGACGCGTGTGTAATCATCCTTTTTAAAAAACGTAACCTATAAAAAAGATAGCAAAATATATTCTTTTTGAAACTGTCACCGGGGGGAAAGGCTCCCCACCTGAATATATTTCAAAAAAGAAGAGAGAGTTTACAGACTAGAGAAGTTGAGAGGAAAAGAAGTCCCGCCACAAGCCGGCATGAGACTTGTCCTCGGCCTTTCGAAGGCGGTGAGACCAAAGCATGAGATCTGCAATGATTCCCTTAATTACATCATTGGGCGAGACATCAACCTGGCGAAAGGTTTTTGCGTTTCGCGCATCCCAAAATTTTCATATGATGAGAATAAGAATGAAGGGCCAAACCGACCCTGGGAGCCCCGCATGGGCCGGTGGCGACCACAAAGCTGCAAAGGGAGAGGTGCATGGGAGGAACCCAATGGCGTCCCAGATGCTGCGCGAGGCGGGGTAGAGGAAGAACAGGTGGGTTCGGTCTTCCGGCGCAGACGCACATCTAGCACATGAGGAGGAGTCGAGGATGGTCTTCCGATGAAGATTAGCCCTAGTGTTGAGCCGGTCGAGGTAGAATAGCCATCCAAAGACCTGCACCCGGCTTGGCACACGCGAGTCCCAAATGCAAGCCAGAGTGGGGTCGGCGAGTTGTGTAGTCCGGTCTGGCGTTTGCTTCATAGCGGTGCTAATATATTTTTTGGCTTCGTAGAGAACCCACTCAGCACACTAATATCTTTATCTTCGTTGTTTGCATCCTGGCGAAACCGTTGCAACGCACTCTTCGGTGATATAAGATTTAGATGTGTAATACTTATGGCACATCTAGGAATATATATCTTCTAGAAAATCTAGGTATATATATATAAAGCACCTGATGAAAAGCATGGATTTATTATCTAGTTTTACATTTGAAAACTAGACTTTGCCGGCAGCAGACGATAATCTGTCGGGATTATTGCTTAATCTCGTGGTAGTAAAGCTTCGCCTTGGCTACAGTTTCTTCGGTTCAGGCCCTTGACGGGAGCACGCAGTTGCCTATCTCTGCAAAGAGTGGAACAAGCAAACATGTACGAAATCATCATTAACAAACAAACTCGTACATTTTGTTTTCGTGAAACTAGAATCATAAATACAAAGCAGATACTCCCTTCTTTCCGGTTTATAAGGTTCAATTTAAAAATCTCACCAACCAAGATAGATGGTGAATGGTGGAATACCTTTTGGAGTTTGCAAAAGCACCCAAATTAATGCTCTTGTTTTCCTCAAAAAAGTATGTTTACCAATGCATTAATTGCATTGCATACATGCATAAATTACATGCATTGGTCAATTTTTTCTTAATACTTGCATGCAATGATTTAATGCACCTTGGAATCTAAACATGTGATGGGAAACAACCAAATTGAGCCTTATAAAATAGGAAAACTGAAATTTTAAGATAAGCCCTATAAACCGGAAAGGAGGGAGTAACTTACTTGGTGCCTGCCGGACAATGGTACCAGCACCGGCAAAGTCACACGATCCGGCGGCCCGGTTATGGCGCTGGTAATAGTCATTGAACGCGAAGGACGCATGGGCGACCTTGGTGTCGGGATCGAAGCACCGTGCTCCAGGTTGGATGTCAGTGCAGTCCGCGCCGTGGCCGCAGGCATAGTCCAGCGCGTTCTGCAGCCGCGCGGCGCCCACCGCCGCGTTCGCCACACACCAGCTTGGGCTCGGGTCGCAGCGGCCTACGCAAGCAATGGAATCGTCATGGCTGGCTTCCTGTGTGGAGCAGATAGTTGTCGTATTCAAGGACTCACCTGATGGTGCCTGGTTGACAATGCTGCCGGCACCGCCGAAGTCGCACGCGCTGCTGGCCCGGCCGTTCTTCTGGTAGTAGTCGTTGAAGGCATACGACGCGTGCGCCAGCTTGGTGTTGGGCTCGTAGCAGGGCTTGCCTGGCTGGATGGCGCTGCAGTCCGCCCCGTGGCCGCACGCGTAGTCCAGCGCCGCCTGCAAGGCCGCGTCCCCGGCCGTGGCCTTCGCGGTGCAGTAGCTCGGTTGCACGGGGCCGGCACCAGTGCCGCCATGGACGAAGTCGACTTGGTACACGGGCTGCTGGTTCGGGTAGAACAACCCGAAGTCCTGCTCGTCTTCGGGCTTGTTGTCCTCATTGAAGAGTTCGAAGATGTACACGTCAAGATCGGCGTTGGGACGGTGCGGGGTGCCGACAGCACTGGTGGCGAGCCGGTTATATCTGTTTGAGGTGGTGCCGGAGTTACCACCACGCACTTTTCTCATGAGACCATCGGTGAACGCTTGGGCGTTGGCTGTTGTTCCCACGCCATGGTGGCCTCTGGTTGGGTGGTGAATCTCACCAAGCTTCACCTCCAGTATTCCGCCCCCTGCTGTGAGCTTCCTCATCCCCCCAGCACGCAGGCTGGAGGACGGCAGCTTCTCCATCGCATAGTACACAGCGTCAAGCTGCGCGTCGAGGAGGCTGAAGTACGTTTGCCTGCTATTCCTGTCAAGAATGCCAGCGTTGGGGCGGAACAAGAGATAGTCGATGGACATGCCGGGAGTACTGAGGTACGCAAGGTACGGGTAGATATTCATCATGAGGTACGACCCGGTTTCCTGCAAGAAGTCGACCATGGGGCTCATCACCGACAACGCGATGTCGTCACGGAACGCGCCCTCGGAAGGCGGGAACGACGTCTTGAGCGCGTCCAACGCGACGGGCGTGGTCACCTTCACGGCGTCCGCCAGGCCCAGGCGAGCCAGCGCCGCTTGCACCTTCTTCATGGCCGGGACGAGCTGAGAGTTCAACTGACTAGCCTCTTTGAAGACCTCGTTCCCGATCGTCACGCCATTGATCTGCGTGGCCGGGTAGTACGCCTTCACATTGTTCTGCACCCATTGATCAGCGAAATTTTGGTCCGTGGCAGCGGAGGGCAGCTCCTCGTTGGTTAGCTCCACCGTGACCTTGATGCCGGTGTTGGCCAGGGCGGCCAGCACCGTTGGGTTGGTGTCGTAGATCCTCACCATGGTGATGCTGTTTTTCTTGAGCAGTTGCACCACAGTCGCCGGGTCAGGCAGGTTAGTCGCCATCCTCCCATAGCACACGCCTACCTCACCCCCCTCTGCAGTACGTGCGTGTACAATACGAAACATCACAATTAAAGTCGTACACTTCGATGCAGAGGCAAGGGTTTATCGTTCTTTCTCAAAATAAAAAGTTATATCATACGCCTACGGCGTATATATGTTACCAGAAAAACATACGATAATCAGGATAACATCTCCATGACGATTACCTGCACGGGAGAAGAAGAGCAGCGGCACTGCGATGCCGAGGAAGACGACCATGAGGTGACTCGTCAGCGCCATGCGCCCTCGGTGGTCTGTATAGTAGAGCTAGCTAACTAGGGCCTTGAGGAGACGATGATGATCGAGCTGATGAGTTGGGAATGATCACAGGCGGGCTGGAATTTATAGCCGGCACCAACGGTAAGATGGAGCCATGGAGGTGCTACAACTTTTTTCCTTTGTGCAAGTGACGGCGGCAGCCACAACAAGACGTACGATAGTGCAACCAAAATTGGGGTATATGCAATGCCAATTGTAGCATGCATATACGCCTAACTTGGACTTGGACTGGTCGAGTCGATGAGCTACAACTTGTGCCAGAAGACCCATGCTTGGGTACACCTCCCTTGCCCCTAAATCTAAGAGACGGTCGGATAAATGCTCACTAGTGGCAGTATCCCCGGACCCCGCCCACACAAAATCAATGAAAAGAAACATGCAACGCTCGCCATTTCTCTTATCTTATACAGAAGAATTACATCGCTCACGGACACAAAACCGACGGCTACCTGCCGATAGATGTCTTTCACTGGAAAAAGCACAGAGAACTCCATGCATTTGTCAACACGTGTGGAAAAGACTAGACGCGGGTCAATGCAATAGCTATCACTACCTGTGGGCTGTGGGTGCTTGCACCAATAGCTCATTATTGTTGTCTTGTATTGAAATCGTCGCTTGCAACCGTCTGTTCTGTGCGCCTAGTTGCCCACTTGTAATCTTGCATATCTTCTCATTTATGTAATTATCTTGTACAACAACCATGGGTTGGGTTGCAACTATCTTTCATGTGCGCCCAATTGCCTCGTAGGGCTCATTGGGCTTACATTTTTTTTAAATCAGACCAATAGAAATGGTAGAGGATTAGGATACCTATTCCGATCCAATCCTAGATTTTGATGAGGTCTCGCCACGCAAATGCTAAGAAATCAAAGGAGTTAGGTCAATTTGGACACAATCATATCATCTCATTTCCTGTTTCACATAGTTCTCATCTGCGCTGTTGTGAATGGAACACGTATAAACCTAGGTTTTCATGATTTTTTCAGTTGGTGTAGAAGGTCATGTTAATTCTTAATGATACCAGTTGAAGCAGCAAGCGCCTTTTGAAGAAACATCAAATAATATTGGCTTGGCCAATAGTATTCAAATAATTAAATCTTATAAAAACTCAAATAATTCAATCTTATAAAAACTCAAATAATTCAATCTTATAAAAACATAGTGCAAATTAGATGTGAAATTGATTTTTGGACCGCCTAAGTGAAACGAGTGAGACAAAGAGATCGATGGTGGTAATGGCCATCTATCAAGTGCGGCTAGCTCGAAACAGTGCAAGAGATGGCAAGGGTATAGAGGATCCTGTGTAGGTCGCTGACCAGGCCCGAAGGTTGCAGGAGGAGTGGTTGATTATCAAAGAGGCTAGACAGGCCGGTCCCGGCCAATATCGGGAGCACTTGAGTGCGCCGGAGGAGGGTTGGATTAAGACGAATGCTGATGGTGCAATTGGAAGAGTTCCGGGGATGGAGCAGGTGGAGCGATCCTTCGAGATCACCATGGCAACTTTGTGGTAGGAGCTTGTTAGTTTTTCCCATCAGCCTCGAATCCGGAGTTGGTTCACTTGTTGGCATGCAGGAGGGCTATTTAGTTATTTCTTGAATTGGGCTTGCCTATGGTGGTGTTGGAGACGGATGATCAGATTGCGCGAGATCCCGAACGGAGGAGGAGTTGAACAGGTCGGTCTACGGGCCGCTCATTGAGGAGAACAAGGACTAGCTAAGGTCCAGAGAAAGCCTTTAGGTGAAATGGGAAGGGCGAATGGTAAATGAAATGGCACATGTCTTAGCTAAAGTGTATTGTGCCAACGATGTGTGCAAGTCATGGTTGCATGAACCATCAGAGTGTGTATCCGATATCGTAATAGCTGAACGTTATGAATAAATTAAACCGCAAAGTTCCTACTAAAAAAGTCAAATATGTCATTAGACCCTCCTATTGTCGAGTGCAACCTTGCTTGGTAGTGCGGCGTGAAATTACCAAATTTTGTCAGCTCGTGTGGATAAACTAAAGCTAGAGGCCAACCAACAACTAGCGATACTTTTATTGTTTTGTGTCTATGGCGCTAGCTAGTACTCCCTCTGTTCCAAAATAGATGACTCAACTTTGTACTAACTTTAATACAAAGTTGGGTCATCTACTTTAAAATGGAGGGAGTATGTATCTCGTGGAATATCCAGGCCACGTGGTTATGGCTTGCTGGGCAGATTACACAGATGGTGGTTGGCCGGTTGCGCTAGCTAGCTTGTGAATGTCCGTGACACTAGCGGTTATACATCCAAATGCTAGCTACTCACGGGGAAACATAAGACTCCAAACACATACTACCGATGAACAAATAATTGGCCTCTGCATTTGAACATAGGAGAAAACTACATTATTTCCGGTATCTCAACTAGTATTGACTGAGCATAGTTTCATCCTTCAACTCCGAAACCGTCCAAAACTAATCCACTCAACTGTCTTTTTTCCTTTTACGCACAGTAGTCCCCTCGACTGTCAACTACGAATACCGTTGAACTTTTATCCGCTAGAGTGGTCTTGTGTATTTGCGTCTTATTTATGACCGGTTGGATATATGGCACCGAGGTGTTGGTTTGTACGAGTGTATAGAGCATTCACACTTTGAGATAATGATTTTGAGTGACATGTATTGGTGCAGTTTAGTAAGGTCATGGTGGTGCTACGTCAGTCGGTATGATTGGACAAAGGCATTGTTATGATGAGAAGCTGTGGGTTTATTTTTATTTTGAATTTTATAAAGATCGTTGGAGAGGCTCCTACTAAAAGTGGAGTAGATCTTGTCGTGCTTGGGGAGAAGGTGGTGGGAATTATCAATATTTGGATATTGTGGAATATGTGGAAGCTGGGAGAGAATGGTGGATCTTTAGTGCAAAGGTAGGCATGCTTGCACTCGGTAATGGATGTGTGCTTAAATACATCATGAAGTGGGTTGGACACTCTCACTTGACGCACATGCGATTAACTTATCACTTTAAAAGCGATTATTTGAAGTGCACAAAACCTTAGGCTACAGGTGCCTCATGACAAGCATGGGTAAACATAGCCGCCAAGGAGGAAAAGGAAGACGACCCGGCAACTTGGCGCACGGGACAGACGGCTGCAAAAGCGACGTTTTCCATACAAGGACAACAATGTGTCTATCATGAAAATGAAGCACCCGGCCCTGCCTCAAGCAGCGCTAAGTGCTGCATTGACCGGCGTCTTCCCTAGTCTTTTCCACATGTGTTGACAAAATGGTGGAAAGTAGCAGGAAGCAAGAGCATGGGGTTCTCTGCGTTTGATCCAGGCATCATACTGCCACTTGTTTCGTGCCGGCGAGCATCGGGTGTAGAAGACAAGAGAAAGGGCCCCGTGGCCGGGATACCGCCACTAGTGAGCATTTTGGCCCCGTGCCTGTCCAAGCTTGCATGTCTCTTCGGTGTATCAAAGGCGTCCCGACTAGGCCAGTCCAAGTACAAGTTAGGCACGGCCGGCAACATGGATGCTGAAAATTTGGTTGCCCCCCTCTCATCCCCTCG
>NC_041381.1:690954306-690971927 GCF_002162155.2 Triticum dicoccoides | reverse complement strand
ACGGGCGACTCGGGCGGAGGCTCCTGCCCTCCCCCGCCCTCGCCGCCGGCCGAAGCCGCCGGGGCAAAGTGAGGGAGTTCTGGATTAAGGGGTCCTCGGACAGTAGGACTATATAGTTTGGCCGGACTGTTGGACTATGAAGATACAAGATTAAAGACTTCGTCCCGTGTTCGGATGGGACTCTCCTTTGCGTGGAAGGCAAGCTTGGATATTCGGATATGTAGATTTTCTTCTCTGTAACCGACTCTGTGTAACCCTAGCCCCCTCCGGTGTTTATATAAACCGGAGGGTTTAGTCCGTAGGACAACAACAACAATCATAATCATAGGGTAGCTTCTAGGGTTTAGCCTTTACGATCTCGTGGTAGATCAACTCTTGTAATACTCATATCATCAAGATCAATCAAGTAGGAAGTAGGGTATTACCTCCATCGAGAGGGCCCGAACCTGGGTAAAACATTGTGTCCCCTGCCTCCTGTTACCATTAGCCTTAGATGCACAGTTTGGGACCCCTACCCGAGATCCGCCGGTTTTGACACCGATATTGGTGCTTTCATTGAGAGGTCCACTGTGCCGTCGCGATAAGGCTTGATGGATCCCTCGATCATCTTCAACGATGCGGTCCAGGGGGGGGGGTTCCTTCCCGGACAGATCTTCGTATTCGGCGGCTTCGTTCTGCGAGCCAACTCGCTTGGCCATCTAGAGCAGATCGACAGCTACGCCCCTGGCCATCAGGTTAGGTTTGGAAGCTTAAACTATACTGCCGACGTCCGCGGAGACTTGATCTTCGACGGATTCGAGCCCATGACAGATGCACCGAACAGTCACGACGGACATGACTCTGATCTGCCGTCGAACAGTATTCGGCAGATCACACCCGCATTGGCGCCGGGAATCAATCCGGAGCAGATCGTGCCTTCCGAGGACGGGTGGATGGACCCCGCCACGGAGGCCGCACACTCATCGGCGTCGGAGCCGAACACTGATCCCACTGAGGGAGTCCTGGATTAAGGGGTCCTCGGACAGCCGGACTATATACTTTGGCCGGACTGTTGGACTATGAAGATACAAGATTGAAGACTTCGTCCAGTGTCCAGATGGGACTCTCCTTTGCGTGGAAGGCAAGCTTGGATATTCGGATATGTAGATTTCCTTTTCTGTAACCGACTCTGTGTAACCCTAGCCCCCTCAGGTGTCTATATAAACCGGAGGGTTTAGTCCATAGGACAACAACAATCATAATCATAGGCAAGCTTCTAGGGTTTAGCCTCTACGATCTTGTGGTAGATCAACTCTTGTAATACTCATATCATCAAGATCAATCAAGCAGGAAGTAGGGTATTACCTCCATCGAGAGGGCCCGAACCTGGGTAAAACATCGTGTCCCCTGCCTCCTGTTACCATCAGCCTTAGACGCACAGTTCGGAACCCCCTACCCGAGATCCGCCGGTTTTGACACCGACATTGGTGCTTTCATTGAGAATTCCACCGTGCCGTCGCGATAAGGCTTGATGGCTCCCTCGATCATCCCCAACGATGCAGTCCAGGGGGAGGTTTTCCTTCCCGGACAGATCTTCATATTCGTCGGCTTTGTACTGCGGGCCAACTCGCTGGGCCATCTGGAGCAGATCGATAGCTACGCCCCTGGCCATCAGGTCAGGTTTGGAAGCCTAAACTATACCGCCGACATCCGCCGAGACTTGATCTTCGACGGGTTTGAGCCCATGTCAGGTGCGCCGAACAGTCACGACAGAAATGGCTTTGATCTGCCGTCGGACAGTATTCGGGAGATCGTACCCGCGTTGGCGCCGGGAATCAACCCGGAGTAGATCGTGCCTTCCGAGGACGGATGGATGGACCCCGCCACGGAGGCCGCACACTCATCGGCGTTGGAGCCGAACACTGACTCCACCTCCTGTGAAAGGGGTGTTATCGGACCCCCGGACTCTTCCCCGGTTGCAGAATCCGAACCGCGTGCGTCCGTGCCTATCGAATCAGATTGGGCACCCATCATGGAGTTCACCGCCGCGGATATTTTTCACCACTCACCCTTGGGTGATGTGCTGAACTCATTAAGGTTTCTGTTTTTGTCAGGCGACTCTTGTCCGAACTATGTTCGGCTCGAGTGGGAAGCGGACGACAAAGAAATTCGTCCCCCACCCACCACCCACTTTATAGCCACTGTCGATGACTTAACCGACGTGCTTGACTTCGACTCCAAAGACATCGACGGTATGGACGACGATGCAGGAGAAGAACAGAAACCACCGCCTATAGGATGCTGGACCGCCACCTCCTCATATGATATTTATATGGTGGATACCCCTAAAGAAAACAATGGCGATGAGGCAGCGGAAGATAACCCCTTGGGGAAGCAATCTAGACAACAGCGTCATCGGCGCCGCTCCAAGCCCCGCCATAGCAAAAATAGTGATACCGGCACAAGGGATAACAATCCGGACGGTGCCGAAGACGAATACAATCCTGCCCAGCTAGGCTTCGAGCAGGCCGAGCAAGAGGAGGGGCAAACTAGCTCTAAAGAATAGGCAAAGGATGGAGAATCAGAGGACGATAACTACATGCCTCTCTTCGAAGACGAGGTGAGCCTTGGCGATGAAGAATTCATCGTGCCCGAGGACCCCGTCGAGCAGGAGCGCTTCAAACGCCGGCTTATAGCCACTGCAAAAAGCGTGAAGAAAAAACAGCAACAACTTCAAGCTGATCAAGATCTGCTAACTGATAGATGGACCGAGGTCCTGGCTACCGAGGAATACGGACTCGAGCGCCCTAGCAAAAGCTACCCAAAGCGCGGGCTGCTACCTCAACTCGAGGAGGAGGCCTTAAAGCCCACGCTACCAACGCATGATGCGGCTGACCGGCCATCCTGTGGCCGCGACAAAACGGCGTACCAGCCCGAAGTCCAGACCACACCCCGCCGCCAATCAAACGACAATACCAAGGCCCGGGGCTACATGAAGGACCTGCGAGATGTATTGAAAGACAAAGCAGGACAGTCAAGATCGATTTACGGATCACGGGGACGCGCCCCAACGCGTGACGAGGATCGTCACGCCGAATACACTAACAAATCTGGCCGGGCCGAATACAGTGAAGCCCGGCACAGAGGCGCTGCACATCCCCTATGCTTCACTGATGAAGTAATGGAGCATGAATTCCCTGAGGGATTTAAACTCATGAACATTGAATCATACGATGGTACCACAGACCCCGCGGCATGGATAGAAGATTTTTTCCTCCACATTCACTGTCACGACCGGTTTTCCAATAAAATGTTTATTGAGAAACCGACCTTTTGATTCCAGTATGAGGAAAATCCTCCTGACTGGTAGACAAATTCTTGATACAATAAGCCAGTGGTATTGTAATATATTACAGGGTCGAGCTGGGGATGCTCAACAATTTATTACAAGCACGCCAATAATTATACATAATGGCGGATATGACACAATGGAGTGGGGTGGCTTACTACTGACTCGAGAATAAAGTGGTGGTGGAATATCACAGTGGAGTGGATAATATGACTCCTAAACTGGCAACTCATCGAGCGTCGAGGTGAGGCTCGATGTATTTATTCGGGTAGCGGAAGCGGATATAACACAGTGACCAAATCCAGGGTCGCACGAGACTGACTGGGACTCCTCTAGGCATCGGACTCGCTATTGAACTCTTCATCCATGAGATCGCCTTCGTCAGCATCTGGCCAAATCAACAAGCCAGGTGAGTACTTTGAAAGTACTCGCAAGACAGTTCGGACATAAGATATAACAAATGCATGCATGAATGCGTCATGAGCAATTAGCAATGCACATTCAAATGATGAACTAGCACGACATTATTAAATAAGGAAGTCAGGCGGTTGTCCTCCCGAAATCCACAAAAATAACTGAAAACCGATCGGGTGTCTGAAGCGACGCCTCGAAGGGTGAACAAATAAATAAATCATGCCGCAGTCGGGCGTCTAAGCGACACCACATAAAGGGCTTATATCAAAAGTAAAAGACATGCGTGCCACAATCGGACGTCGGAGCGACATCACAGAGAGGGCTTATATTGAAAGTAAATAATAGGTGTGCCACAGCCGGACGTCTGAGCGACATCGCAGAAAGGGCTTATACCGAAAGAAAGATAACAAGCATGCCACAGTCGGACGTCTGAGAGACATCGCAGAAAGGGCTTATACTAAAAGTAAATAACAAGTGTGCCACAGTCGGACGTCTGAGCGACATCGCAGAAAGGGCTTATATCAAAAGTAAATAACGAGTATGCCACAGTCGGACGTCTGAGCAACATCGCAGAAAGAGCTTAAATTCATTATTCATATCTGTTAACTTGCAAGAAATAGTGCTCATAGGAAAATATTCAACACATGATAACAAACGGGTTAGTTCATCCACAGGAAATAAACATTTAACCGGACTTAACACTCATGTGGTTCTCCGGAGTTTCTGTCAGCAAGACTGACACTTGACGGAAGAAAATGAGCACGGTACTTGGACATGGATAAGATGATTTCAAGGATTTTTGACTCTGCAGAGTTTGTACTAAATTGCCCACAGCCAACGGATTTCCGTAGTCACAAGGACTATTTCCGTTTACGGTATTTCGGAAGAAACACATCTAACCAGTACACACCCATCCCACCTCACGTTGCCAGGAATCACCCTAGACAGCGTTCAAGAAAAACTTTGAGATGGGGAGATCACAATCTCGAATAGCATGGGATCAAATTTATATACGCGCGCTCTAAGGGGTGCCCCCCTCTCGGTCCCAACCGGAAACACCCATGCCCCCTGACCGGATGATAGGCTTTAATCCAGGGCCATGGAACCCTCATCTCGGCCTCTCGATTTGGTGTGTACCAGGAAAGCGGTTTGCAACTTACTAAGCCGTATCCCTTGCGGAAAACATGTGGTAGTACGGAAAGGGAAAATGGACGGGAACTAGACTGATTCATGTTGACACTGATCAAATGGTCTGGCATAAGGCTGGCATGCTACAACACTGCCATCTTATTCATTCTCATGCCATCACATGGCCATGCAAACTCATATCCAACAACTTATCGATCTTCGAAACTTACTTGCCTCAACTTTGCATGTAATATGACATTCATCGAGATGCTCATGATCATGCGATGCAACTACTTAATGCAAACATGCCAAGACACTTATCATATCAAAAGTTCAAACATGCTTGCCTGGTTCGGAGTAGTCGGAGCCTAGCTCGGTAAAGTTTGCGGTTCCGTCACCTCCTTCGGTATCTACGGTATACAGAAATACACGCACTATCGTAAATACCGTGAGGTATACAAAAGTATTTCAAATATTTTTCAAATAAATCTGATAAAAAACTAGACAAATTTTAAAGAGGACAGAAAAAGAATCAATCAAAAATCCGTCTCTGTTTAAAAGTTATAAGGGTTTTAGTCCAGGGACCTTTTTGTAATGAAACAGAAACTTCCCAGGGGGCTGAACAAAAAAGACCAGAGAAAACGTTTCAGACTGAAAGCGTATTTGCCCGAGTACGTTTTCAGAAAACGGTTCGAAAAAAAAGAACAGAGAGGCTGACGGGCGGGTCCCACCCGTCAGGTTTGAAAATTCAAACGGGGAGACAGAGCTCGTCGGCGCCTGACAGCTGCGGTGGTCGCCGGCGGCGATCCACGGCGAGGCAGGGGGATCGGGTGGTACCTCCGAGCTCAGCATGTCCTTCCGCGACGGTGGGTGGTGGTGGTGGTCGCCGGCGAGCACTACGTCGACGGCGGCCCTTTCTCCGGCGGACGGCGGCTCGGGTGGAGTTGGATCTCGCCGGGGAGGGCTGCGAAGGTCAAATCGAGGCTTGGGTTAGCTCACTGGGTGCTCCAGGAGGCTACTGACGCGGTTTGGGCGTCGGAGATGGCCTCACCGGAGTGAATTGAGATGGTGGCCGAGGCGGATCGGGGCGGCCGGAGTTGGGGGAGGAGACCTCCTCGAGGTCCTCCTAGTGGCCTGGCGGGGTGTCTGTGGGGTGCCGTGGTGGTGCGTGCTCAAGGGCGAGCCGGGGTCCCTTTTTATAGGCGATCCGAGGCGGTGGCCGTGAACGGAGTTCTCCGGCGATGGTTACGGCGGCGCAGAGCTTGGTCGGGGAGGTTTAGGGAGTTGGGCGTCAACGTGGAGTTCCACTGGTTCCGTTTTGACGCTAAACGAGTTTGGATTAGGAGTCCTGGGTGGATTCGACGGAACGGGGCGGCGCGGGCCCGTCAGCGGCAGAGGGCGCGCCCTGTGCTTGCCGGGCCACGGCGACAGTGCTGCGGGGGTGCGCTGGCGTGCATGAGGCCACGCGGAGGGCTAGGGGGCGTTGGGAGGCGCCGGACGGCGTGGCGAGCTGGCTCTGGCCCCGTTGGCCGCCACGGGTGGTTCTGCCACCGCAGAAGCTGCCAACGCCGGCGATGCTCGCCGCCACCGACACCTGCACCCGTCCAAGAGGGTGTGCGGTGCTCTGGCCTGGGAGCAGAGGCCGTGCGCAACGCGCCAGGGCGCACGGTGGATCGGTGACAATACTCTGACGAAAACGACACTGAATCTCTCTCTGAAACATTGAACTTTCTGAAAGTGCATAGCAACAGTGCCGGCCAGGTGTTCGACGAAATGATTTTGGTATGTGGGAAATTCTCCTTGAGCTGATTTTTGGTGGGGTGGTCTCTCATTGCAACTGGGGGCTGCCTGAATTTTGGTAGAATTTTTGGAGAAGAGGAGATATGAATTTCACCAAATTTGACAAATCTGGTCCAAATTTGCAGAGGCTGAAACTTGAAAATTTTGAAAAGAGGAAGAGTGGATCTTGATGGTTCTAGGTTGTGGGTGTTAAGAACTATCCAGAGAAGTTGGTTTGAGATCAAAACTCAAAGGAATTCAGGTACTTGCTTTGTAAATCACCTAGGCTTAGAATAAATGACAGAAATGATTTGGGGAATAAAACAAATGAAATAATATCCAAAAATGGGTTGAACTTGTTGGTACAGAATGTTTGGATTGCCCCAAAGTAGAGGGAGGGGTTTTGGGAGGATTTACCACAAGAGGTATGGTAAAACCATGAATTGTTTCAATATAAGAGAGGTCCCAAAACTCCTAGGGTTTTTCTTAAAAGAAAATAAATCCCAAAAAATTTTTTTGAGAAGGGGACAAACAAAAGAAAGGTTTTTAATAACCAAACACTAGGGTTGAAGAAGATGCTAAAATTAAAATCCTTGCCAAGGGGGAAAAAGTTTTGAGATAGAGGTTTAAAAAAAATTAAATGACCTTCTTCAAATCCAACAAAGTTTTTTTTTTGAAAACCAAATGAAAATTTTTGGAGTGTCACATTCACATGGCGCGCGGAGATGATCTACATGCCATCAAGTACCTCCCACTAAAACTAAAGGGACCAGTTCGGCATTGGCTGAATAGCTTGCCGGCAAACTCCATCGGGAGTTGGGAGAACCTGGCAGACGCATTCTTGACAACTTCCAGGGCACTTACGTGCGACCACCAGACGCTGATGATCTAAGTCACATAACCCAGCAGCCCGGAGAGTCAGCCAGGAAATTTTGGACCCGGTTCCTAACCAAAAAGAACCAAATTGTTGACTGTCCGGATGCCGAAGCCCTAGCGTCCTTTAAGCATAACATCCGTGACGAATGGCTTGCCCGACATCTCGGTCAGGAAAAGCCAAAGTCCATGGCAGCACTCACAACACTCATGACCCGCTTTTGCGTGGGCGAGGATAGTTGGTTGGCCCGTAGCAACAATACAGCAAGCAATCCGGGCACATCGAAAGCTAAGGATAGCAACGACAAATCACGGCGCAACAAACACAAGCGCCGCAAAAACGGTGATAATGCCGAAGACACGTCAGTCAATGCCGGATTCAGCGGCTCCAAGTCCAGTCAGCGGAAGAAACCATTCAACAAAAACAATTCAGGCCCGTCAAGTTTTGACCGCATACTCGACCGTCCATGCCAAATTCATGGCACCCATGGAAAACCAGCCAACCACAGCAATAGAGAATGCTGGGTCTTCAGACAAACCGGCAGGTCAGACGCCGAAAACAAGGGCAAGGGGTCTCAAAGCGATGACGACAACGACAAGGAAGCCCGATCACCGAATATAGGAGGAAAGATGAAATTCCCTTCCCAGGCGAAAACGGTGAATATGATACGCGCAAGCCACATTCCCAAGTGCAAATGTGCACTATGGGAGGTCTATACAATCGACCCAAAGTTCAACCCATGGTCCTCTTGCCCGATCACCTTCGATCGCAGTGACCACCCCACCAGCATCCGTCATAGCGGTTCGGCCGCATTGGTCCTCGACCCCATCATCGATGGATTCCACCTCACACAAGTCCTTATGGACGGAGGCAGCAGCCTGAACCTGCTCTACCAGGATACAGTGCGCAAAATGGGCATCAACCCCTCAAGGATCAAACCCATAAAAACCACCTTTAAAGGTATAGTACCAGGTGTAGAGGCCTGTTGCACGGGCTCAATCACACTGGAAGTGGTTTTCGGATCTCCGGACAATCACCGTACCGAAGACTTAGTCTTCGACATCGTCCCCTTTCGCAGTGACCATCAGGCACTGCTCGGATGAACCGCATTCGCTCGGTTCAACGCGGTGCCACATTATGCCTATCGTAAATTAAAGATGCCCGGTCCACGCGGTGTCATCACGGTTAATGGCAGGTCCAAATTCCCCCTCACGGTCGAAGAGGCTACTACCGCTCTAACAACAAGAACAACAGATGGCACCTTACAGTCGAACCTCGAGTCGAAGGCCAAGCTCTCGGACACCACCAAAGGAGTCCGAACTACTGCGCGGCACGATAGCCTGGCCCGCCCAGAGATTAATTAAAAACACTCCAAAAAAGAATAATACAAGCCACAACCTACGGCTCAACCGCCAGGTGGCGCAAAACCATTTCTTACGTTTTCTTTACAGGTTCACCTCTATGTAGGCCAGGACGGAGGGCGTGGGAACAGTTCGAGCGCATCGGGGAACCTCTAGATATTCCCCTATAATCGTCCGACTACACCATGGATCCGAACACAACTTTCCGCACGCCCGGTATCAGCAGGTTTTGCAGTCATATTTCTTTTGATCACATCATTTGTACTCATACGCATTGACATATTACTCAAATATAACATGTGGATTTATGTGACACTCACTTACTCCCGGGCATACCAACGCAACATAATAAATTGATCCCACAATAGTTTCCCTTTTTGTGTCGAGCGATAATCCCTAAAGTATTCACGTTGATCCAACGTGCCTCCCATTATAAAGTTGGATGGGGTTTGCTCAGGATTATCAAAGTAGTACATAATATTCACCCCATCTCTATGAGTAGCAAGTACACCTAATTTTTTTGGTATTTTGCGTTCCATATCCATAACTAAAGATAGAGAACAACTAAGAACAACAAATAAAAATTACTTAGTGATAAAGCAAACAAGCACACACAAGAATATTCACCCCACGCTATGACTCCCCGGCAACGACGCCAGAAAAAGGTCTTGATAACCCGCAAGTATACGGGATAGTTGTAACCTCTTTTGATAAGTAAGAGTGTCGAACCCAACGAGGAGCTAAACGTAGAACAAATACTCTCTCAAGTCCTATCGGCCACTAATACGACTCTACGCACGCTTGACGTTTGCTTTACCTAGAACAAGTATGAAACTAGAAATACTTTGTAGGTGTGATAGGATAGGTTTGCAAGATAATAAAGAACACGTAAATAAAAAGTAGGGGCTGTTTAGATAAAGAAACAATAAAGTAAATATAGTGAGTATGGAAAAGTGGTGGTAGGATTTGTGAAATTGTCCCTAAGCAATTGACTACGTTACTAGACCAGTAATCACTATTGCAATTCTATTTGAGGGAGAGGCATAAGCTAACATACTTTCTCTACTTGGATCATATGCACTTATGATTGGAACTCTAGCAAGCATCCGCAACTACTAAAGATTCATTAAGGTAAAACCCAACAATAGCATTAAAGTATCAAGTCTCCTTTATCCCATACGCAACAACCTACTTACTCGGGTTTGTGCTTCAGTCACTCACGCAACCCACTATAAGAGAATCATGAACGCATTGCAACACCCAACAGCAGGAATCCCTCACACTTGCGCGACATGGAGGGAACCATAGGACAGCACCAATAATAAAACATGCAACTCAAACCAATCATAGCAATTCATCAATCACCGATAGGACAACGAAAATCTACTCAGACATCATAGGATGGCAACACATCATTGTACGATAATATGAAGCATAAAGCACCATGCTCAAGTAGAGGGTACAGCGGGATGCGGGAGAGTGGACCCCTGAATATTGAAGGGGGAAGGTGATGGAGATGTTGGTGAAGATGATGGAGGTGTCGGTGAAGATGATGGAGGTGTTGGTGAAGATCGCGGTGATGATGATGGCCCCCGGCAGCGCTCCGGCGCCATCGGAAGCAAGGGGGAGAGAGCCCCCCTTCTTCTTCTTCTTCCTTGACCTCCTCCCTAGATGGGAGAAGGGTTTCCCCTCTGGTCCTTGGCTCCCATGGCTTGGGAGGGGCGAGAGCCCCTCCGAGATTGGATCTATCTCTCTGTTTCTGCGTTCTCTGATTCTGCCCCTTCACCATTTCCTTTATATCTGGAGATCTGTAACTCCGATTGGGGTGGCCCATGAGAGTGCCAGGCGCGCCCAGGGGGGTGGGCGTGCCCCCTGTCTCGTGGCCACCTCGGACACTGTTTCGCGTTGATTCTTCCTCCAGAAAATCCCAAATATTCCAAAATAATTCTCCGTCCGTTTTTATCCCGTTTGGATTCCGTTTGATATTGGTTTTCTACGAAACATAAAACATGCAACAAACAGGAACTGGCACTGGGCACTGGATCAATATGTTAGTCCCACAAATAATATAAAAAGTTGCCAAAAGTATATGAAAGTTGTAGAATATTGGCATGGAACAATCAAAAATTATAGATACGACGGAGACGTATCAGCATCTCCAAGCTTAATTCCTTCTCGTCCTCGAGTAGGTAAATGATAAAAAAAAGATAATTTTTGATTTGGAATGCTACCTAGCATAATCTTAATCATATGTCTAATCATGGCATGAATATTAAGACACGAGTGATTCAAAGCAATAGTCTATCATTTGACATAAAAAAATAATACTTCGAGCGTACTAATAAAGCAATCATGTCTTTTCAAAACAACAAGGCCAAAGCATGCTTATCCCTACAAAATCATATAGTTTGGCCATGCTTCATTTTCGTCACACAAAATGCCCCCATCATGCACAACCCCGATGACAAGCCGAGCAATTGGTTCATACTTTTTAACGCGCTTCAGTTTTTCAACCCTCACGCAATACATGAGCGCAAGCCATGGATATAGCACTATAGGTGGAATAGAATATAATGATGGAGGTTATGTGGAGAAGACAAAAAAGGAGAAAGTCTCACATCGACGCGGCTAATCAATGGGCTATGGAGATGCCCATCAATTGATGTCAATGCGAGGAGTAGGGATTGTCATGCAACGGATGCACTAAGAGCTATAAGTGTACGAAAGCTCAACAAAAAGAAACTAAATGGATGTGCATCCAACTTGCTTGCTCATGAAGACCTAGGGCATTTGAGGAAGCCCATCGTTGGAATACACAAGCCAAGTTCTATAATGAAAACTCCCACTAGTATATGAAAGTGACAACATAGGAGACAATCTATATGAAGAACATGGTGCTACTCTGAAGCAGAAGTGTGGTAAAAGGATAGTAACATTGCCCTTTTTTTTCTTTTTTCTTTTTTTTCTTATTTTCTTTTTTTGGTGGGCTTCTTTGTCCCCCTTTTTTATTTAGGCTTCTTTGGCCTTTCCTTTTTATTATTTTTTTCCTTTTTTTGGGGCAATGCTCTATAATGATGATCATCACACTTTTATTTACTTACAACTCAGTATTACAACTCGATACTAGAACAAAGATATGACTCTATATGAATGCTGCCGGCAGTGTACCGGGATTTGCAATGATCTAGCGTAGCAATGACATCAAAAAATGGACAAGCCATGAAAACATCATGCTAGCTATCTTACGATCAAGCAAAGCAATATGACAATAAATGCTCAAGTCATGTATATGATGATGATGGAAGTTGCATGGCAATATATTTCGGAATGGCTATGGAAATGCCATGATAGGTAGGTATGGTGGCTGTTTTGAGGAAGATATAAGGAGGCTTATGTGTGATAGAGCGTATCATATCACGGGGTTTGGATGCACGGGCGAAGTTTGCACCAACTCTCGAGGTGAGAAAGGACAGTGCATGGTACCAAAGAGGCTAGCAATGATGGAAAGGTAAAGGTGCGTATAATCCATGGACTCACATTAGTCATAAAGAACTCATATACTTATTGCAAAAGTTTATTAGCCCTCGAAGCAAAGTACTACTACGCATGCCCCTAGGGGGATAGATTGGTAGGAAAATACCATCGCTCGTCCCCGACCGCCACTCATAAGGAAGACAATCAAAGAAACACCCCACGCTTCAAATTTGTCACACAACGGTTACCATACGTGCATGCTACGGGACTTGCAAACCTCAACACAAGTGTCTCTACAATCCACAACCACCCACTAGCATGACTCTAATATCACCATCTTTATATCGCAAAACTATTGCAAGGAATCAAACATATCATATTCAGCGATCTACAAGTTTATGTAGGATTTTATGACTAACCATGTGAATGACCAATTCCTGTCATCTCTCTAAATTGATATAAGTGAGCACGAGAGTTTAATTATTTCTACAAAAGATATGCCCACGCTCTAATAAATATAAGTGAAGCAAAAGAGCATTCTACAAATGGCGGTTTTCTATGTGAAGAGAAACAGGCAATCCAAACTTCAAATGATATAAGTGAAGCACATGAAGCATTCTATAAAGCCATACTCAAAAGATTTAAGTGAAGTGCAATGAGCATTCTATAAAACAACCAAGGACTATCTCATACCAGCATGGTGCATAAAATAAAAGTGAAAACTACATCCAAAAGACGCTCCAAGACTTGCACATATCGCATGAACGAAACGAATTCGAAAACATACCGATACTTGTTGAAGAAAGAGGGGATGCCTTTCGGGGCATCCCCAAGATTAGACGCTTGAGTCTCCTTGAATATTTACTTGGGGTGCCTTGGGCATCCCCAAGCTTGAGCTCTTGCCTCTCTTCCTTTTCCACATATCGAGACCTCCTCGATTAGATACTTCATCCACACAAAAATTCAACAGAAAACTCGGTAAGATCCGTTGGTATAATAAAGCAAATCACCACTCTAAGTACTGTAGCAAACCAATTCATATTTTGTTTTTGCATTGTGTCTACTGTAATATAACTTTTCCATGGCTTAATCCACCAATATAAATTGATAGATTCATCAAAACAAGCAAACTATGCATCAAAAACAGAATCTGTCAAAAACACAACAGTCTGTAGCAAACTGAACATCCACCATACTTCTGATACCCCGAAACTTCTACCGCAATTACGAAAAATAAACAAGTTGTACAGCAAGACATTGCAAAAGGAATCATAACCATTTGACTCTCTAGTTAAAAATGTAAAATCGCGCATTCAGCCAAAGTTTCTGTCCTGCACCGTACAAACCAACAAGCATTGTAAACATCCTGAAGACAAACATTCGCACATTATTTTTATAATACAATGGAATTATACAAGGGGATAATTATTTTTGTTGAAAATTTTCTGTAATTAAGATTCACAAAGTTTCCATGAGCATGAACAAAGTTCAAGGAGCTCTCCCACTTCAACAATGCTTGTCTTTCTCAGTTTCACTTTCCTTTTTGAGAAGTATTTAGGTTCCCCTCTTTATTTTTGTATTTTTAAACTATATAAAAGCACTCAACAGAAATAAATGACTCTCTAAAACTTCCGGGTTGTCTCCCTGGCAGCGCTTTCTTTAAAGCCATTAAGCTAGGCATAAAGTGCTCAAGTAATGGATCCACCCGGATCCCAAGGTATATCAAACCCAATTTTAATTAACAATGATTTGTAATTTATTAGTGAGCACAAGGTAACATATATCAAGCAAGAACGAAGTCTAACTCTCTTCCTATGCATCGGCATGTCACAAAAGAACAATTCATGCACACCAAGTAAAGGCCAATGCATAGTATAAGCAGTTTCTTGCAATTTCATAGTATGGGAAACATAGAGAAGTGGAGAAATAGTTCCTCTCTCATAATAATTGCAAGTAGGAGCAGCAAGCACATGCATATTATATCTATCAAAATCATCATGTGTAATAATAAAATGCAACCCATCAATATAATCCTTAATAAGCACAAACTTCTCCGATATAGTGTAGTTGGGAGAATTCAAAAAGATAATAGGACTATCATGTGTGGGTGCAATAGCAACAATTTCATGTTTAACATAAGGAACTATAGCAAGTTCATCTCCATAAGCATAATTCATATTGGCATCTTGGCCACAAGCATAGCAAGCATCATAAAAAAGGGATATTTCAAGAGAATCAACGGGATCATAGCAATCATCATAGCAATCATCCTTCGGTAAGCACGAAGGGGAATTAAACAATGTATGAGTTGAAGAGTTACTCTCATTTGAAGGTGGGCACGGGTGATCAATCCGCGCTTCCTCCTTTTGTTCTTCGCTCTCCACGTCATCTTTTTCATCCAATGAGCTCACAGTTTCATCAATTTCTTCTTCCATAGCTTCCTGTAAAATATTAGTCTGGACAGGGGAGACTTTCTCAATAAAAGCGTTAATATAGTAATTGTATTCATAATTTTCATAGCAATATCTAAGTATAGCAAGATTTTCAGGCCTATAAACATCATCATCAAAAGCTTCATACTTTTCAAACAAAGATTCAATTTCATAAGCAGCCTTAAAAGCAACAAATTCTTCTATTTGTTCCACATCATAGTAATCATATATACCATTAGCATAAGAAGCTAAGGTTTCATTATCATTAAATTTGCATGAAAAGGGAAGGTGTGGAGCCTTCATCCTAGAGCAACAAGTAATATCATATCTCAAGCATAGATCCTGGACATACCAACGCAACATAATAAATTGATCCCATAATAGTTTCCCTTTCTGTGTCGAGCGATAATCCCTAAAGTATTCACGTTGATCCAACGTGTCTCCCATTATAAAGTTGGATGGGGTTTTCTCAGGATTATCAAAGTAGTACATAATATCTTGAACATAATGAGCATCGGGGGTTTTAGGAGTTACCCCATCTCTATGAGTAGCAAGTACACCTAATTTTTTTGGTATTTTGCGTTCCATATCCATAACTAAAGATAGAGAACAACTAAGAACAGCAAATAAAAATTACTTAGTGATAAAGCAAACAAGCACACACAAGAATATTCACCCCACGCTATGACTCCCCGGCAACGGCGCCAGGAAAAGGTCTTGATAACCCGCAAGTATACGGGATAGTTGTAGCCACTTTTGATAAGTAAGAGTGTTGAACCCAACGAGGAGCTAAAGGTAGAACAAATACTCTCTCAAGTCCTATCGGCCACTGATACGACTCTACGCACGCTTGACGTTTGCTTTACCTAGAACAAGTATGAAACTAGAAATACTTTGTAGGTGTGATAGGATAGGTTTGCAAGATAATAAAGAACACGTAAATAAAAAGTAGGGGCTGTTTAGATAAAGAAACAATAAAGTAAATATAGCGAGTATGGAAAAGTGGTGGTAGGAGTTGTGAAATTGTCCCTAAGCAATTGACTACGTTACTAGACCGGTAATCATTATTGCAATTCTATTTGAGGGAGAGGCATAAGGTAACATACTTTCTCTACTTGGATCATATGCACTTATGATTGGAACTCTAGCAAGCATCCGCAACTACTAAAGATTCATTAATGTAAAACCCAACCATAGCACTAAAGTATCAAGACCCCTTTATCCCATACGCAGCAATCTACTTACTCGGGTTTGTGCTTCAGTCACTCACGCAACCCACTATAAGCGAATCATGAACGCATTGCAACACTCAACAGAGGGAATCCCTCACGCTTGCGCGACATGGAGGGCACCATAGGACAGCACCAATAATAAAACATGCAACTCAAACCAATCATAGCAATTCATCAATCACTGATAGGACAACGAAAATCTACTCAGACATCATAGGATGGCAACACATCATTGGATAATAATATGAAGCATAAAGCACCATGTTCAAGTAGAGGGTACAGCGGGATGCGGGAGAGTGGACCGCTGAATATAGAAGGGGGAAGGTGATGGAGATGTTGGTGTAGATGATGGAGGTGTTGGTGAAGATCGCGGTGATAATGATAGCCCCCGGCAGCGCTCCGATGCCACCGAAAGCAAGGGGGAGAGAGCCCCCCTTCTTCTTCTTCTTCCTTGACCTCCTCCCTAGATGGGAGAAGGGTTTCCCCTCTGGTCCTTGGATCCCATGGCTTGGAAGGGGCGAGAGCCCCTCCTAGATTGGATCTATCTCTCTGTTTCTGCGTTCTCTGATTCTGCCCCTTCACTGTTTCCTTTATATATGGAGATCCGTAACTCCGATTGGGGTGAATCTTTCGCTCAGATTTTTCTCGTAAAATTAGCTTTCTTGCGGCAAAAGAAGAGCGTCAACCGCCTTACGGGTGGCCCACGAGAGTGCCAGGCAATCCCAGGGGGGTGGGCGCGCCCCCCCTATCTCGTGGCCACCTCGGACACTGTTTCGCGTTGATTCTTCCTCCGGAAAATCCCAAATATTCCAAAATAATTCTTCGTCCGTTTTTATCACGTTTGGATTCTGTTTTATATTGGCTTCCGCGAAACATAAAACATGCAACAAAGAGGAACTGGCACTGGGCACTGGATCAATATGTTAGTCCCAAAAATAATATAAAAAGTTGCCAAAAGTATATGAAAGTTGTAGAATATTGACATGGAACAATCAAAAATTATAGATACGACGAAGACGTATCAGCTGTCTCTTCACTTGGCCAAGTTATCCTTCGGCCCGCTTCAGACTACGCCTCAGTTCGGATACTTCCGCAGCTTGAGAGGCCACATTCACTACAGATGCCTGCTGGTTAAACAGAGTGATAAATATCATCAAGTGAGTCTCCTGCGAACATGAATTTGATCCCCTGTCCGGTTCTCTCTTTCACCGAACAGTGTATCAGGGGCTACTATCTATACCATGACATTCTCCCAGAAACTCATAAAACATACATCAAAGCCTCTTATGAGGCTGACACAGGATTCGTTCAGTCCACTCTCAGTGGACTGAATCTTCTCAATCATCGCACCCATGAGGGCACGGTGTTCATCAACGATGGAGGCAACTTGCAGCGCCGCCAATAAAGTATCTGGCGCCCCTGGTTGGACAGAGGCAGCCGGTGGATGGGACTCGGGGACCTTATGGGTCTCTACAATAGTGTCCGGCTTGGGTCCAGATTCAAGATGACCCTCGCCATCGACACCCACATGATTTTTCTCTCCTGTGTAATCGGCCCCAGAAGTATGGCCTCCTGGCGCCGCCTTCGCGACCTTCTCCC